>NW_006780610.1:4691752-4703028 GCF_000442215.2 Lipotes vexillifer | reverse complement strand
AGGAGAATTATCGCTATTTACCAATGAAGAAACTGAAGCCCCGAGAGGTTAAGAACTTGATAATGGTCACACAGCTGAGAGGTAGTAAGGCTGAGATACAAACCCAGGCAGTTTGCTTCTGGAACCTGTGCTCTTACCTGCTGTGCAAATGGCACCACTAGATCGAGATGGCCAAGTGAATCCAAACTCACTGTCTGTTCCTGCTGGCAGCTCTGTCCCTGCATACTTTAATAAGAATAACGATACTAAAAATAATAATAGGTGCAATTTGCCAGATACTAATGCTGTGTCAGACACCATGTTAACTGCTTTACCTTTATCATGACTTTAACTATTTTCACACACCTATGAAGCAGTAATTTTATTATCCTCACTTTATAGATGTTTGTTACTTACCTTAGGTCCCAAAACTTGCAGGACAGTTCAGGTTACTTACTTCTGGGTGAAAGCCTCTCGCAGTTAGTGGCTTGAAACAATCACTGTTTTCTTACATCTCACCATTTTGTGGGTGAGGCATTCAGGCAGGGCTTGGCTGGGTGGTTCTTCCGCTCCACGTGGCACTGACTGGGGTCCCTCAGTGGTACTGAGCTGATTGCTGGACTGGTCTGGAGGGTCCACGATGGCTTTCCTCACGTGCCTGGTGCCTTAGTGGGCCCAGCCGGACCCCTTGCCTGCCCCTATGGTCTCAGGGCCTCCTTGTGTGTTCTTTCCAAGATGGGCAGTTAGACTTCTTACGAGGCAGCTCAGGACTCCAAGAGCAATTGTTCCAGGAGGGAGGAAGTGAAACCTGCCAAAGCCCTGGCCTGGAAACTTCCGATGTGCTCTATCGATCAGATCCATCACAGGGCTCACCCAGATACAAGGGGAGGAACTTACAAACACCCCAGTGGAGGCACGTCAGAGAATTGACTGCCATCTAAATCTATCACAGGGAGCGAGCGGTCCATCTCCAAAGCCCTGGTGTTTAACTGGCTCCCACGTGCCTCTCCGCCTTTCTTTACATGCTTCTCTTTTTCCTGTGATTACCTCACTTCAGAACAAACCGCAACCAGCAAACTGCTCCTTGGCCTCAGACCTCCAAGAGTGGCCACCAGCATAGGATTTCTTGGCCGTCTGAGCCTATCTCCCTAACAGCCTCCGCCCTTTCTCTCCCCCTTCTTGCCTGCCTTCCAGGCTGGCACTGTAGGCCTCCAGCCTGCATGGCAGCTCTGTCCTGAGTTGGCACATGAGCCTTGGCAGAGGTCTGGACAGACCCACGGGGCAGCACAGCGGGTCAGAGGAGAAACCTGCAAGTAAGGGCTGCAGCCCTGTGGGTACGGTGGGAGTGGAGAGGCCAATGCTGATGCTGGTCTTGGGAAACTCAGCTCTGTCAGGTCATTGTCATCACCCTGTGGTAAATTTTCCAGGGCTCTTGTTGCCCTCAGGCTAAAGTCCTGCTTGATCTGATCCTGCCTACATTGCAGCCTTGTCCCTCAGCACTCTCCACCTGTGCTTTCCTCTCTGGCCATACTTCCCTTTTTCTGGGAGGATATAGGAGTTGGAGCTACTGTAGCCATCTTGAAATTACTAGAGGTGTGTGGGAAGGGAGCTACCAGTGAGAAAGTGGAACTAGAGAGAGATATATGTACAGGAAGATGGGGAGAGAGAGAGAGAGAAGACATACCCTGGAGAATTGTTTGGGACTTGGATCAAACCATGCCTGAAGCTTTCTCAGACTTACCCAACTCTTCAGACATGTGAACCAATGTAAGTTCAGACATGTGAACTTACCCAACTCTTCAGACATGTGAACCAATGTACTCTCTATATGTTGAAGCCAGCTTTGGTTGGCATTTCTGTCATTTGAAACAAAAGAATCCCAGTGATGGTGGGTTTGCTGAGACAGCCTGGATATTCAGCCCCAGGCAATGGTAAGAGCATAGAGCTCCTGGCTGGAAGGCCCGAACTCGTCACTGCATAAACGGGGAAACTGAGGTCCAGAGGTGAGGTCACACGTGCAAGGAGTGAGGTCTCTGGACTTTAGTCCAGTGGTCCTTCTACCACTGGAGATGCCTCAGCAGGGAGGAAATTCCAGACCTGGACCCGCCTCCTGAGGCCCCCACTGGTCAGCACAGGAGGCTGGAGGGCCACAGGCTGAGGCCTGACTAAGCAGGGTGGACACCATACTCTCCTGCTTAGCTCACTGTATTCCATCCGTACTGGCCTGCTCTGATTCCAGAATGTGCCAGCATTTTTGCATGAGGGCCTTTGCATATTCTGTTCCATCTGCGTGGTAAGCTTTTTCTATCCTCTTTCTCTTTGCTTTGCTATCCCTTTCTTATTTTTCAGGCCTCAGCTTAAATATCACTTTTCTCAGGGAAATCTATTCTTATCTGCCTTCAGTAGTTCAACAAATATTTATTGAGTCCCTAATAGATGCCAGCTACTTTTTTAGAGGCCAGTGGTGAAGGAGACCAATTGGAGTTTATATTACCCCTGAAGTGGAGGTGGGTGGAACACACACACACACACACACACACACACAGATACACAGACATACATACACAGGTACACAGACATACACACATATACACACATACAGACACACACAGACACATACAGACAAATACGGACTCACATACAGAATACACACATAGACACACACACACACAAACTATGGAAGGAAATGAAACAGTACAGGTGATGGATGCCTGGGGAAGGGGATGAGGAATTTCAGGTCATCTGGTCAGAAGGTGACTCTCTGGAGGTTACATCTGAACACAAACTTGAACCAAATGAAGGGATGAGCCACTGGGATCTAAAGGTGGAGAGTTCCAGGTGAAAGAAGTAGCAAGCCTGGGTGGGGTGAGTTGGCTGGAACGTGAAGAACTCAGGGGGTGGAGAGCAGTGAGGGGCAGAGTGGCAGCGGGAGAGCTTCCAGGCATGCAGGTCAGGGAGGGCCTTTTAGGTCCCAGTAGGGACTTGGGCTTTTATTCGGTTTTGCAGTGAGAAACCACTGAGTGCCTTTTAGTGGGGGTGATCTGATGATCTGATCCCCATTTTGCAGGCCCCCTTTGGCTGCTGTGTGGTGGCAGAGCATGGAAGCAGGGAGGCAGGCAGGGGCCAGGCCAATGGTCTGGCAGATGTGGTGGTTTTTGGGACAGCAGCTGTCACGGTGGAGTCAGGGGTTGGATTCTGAAGGATATGGTTTCAAGGTAGAGTCCATAGGATTTGCCCATGAGCTGGATACAGGGTGTGAAAGAAAGCAGGTAGCGGTTCTGGCCTGAGCAACTGGGTAATGCGTATTGGGACATGGAAGACTTGCAGAGATGGGTTTGGGGGCAAGCCCAAAAGGTCAGGGATGGGGTTAGGGCTGGACACACACATTCGGGTGCCCTCAGTTTATAGACGGCATCTAGGGACACGACCTTGCGTGAGATCATCGAGGGAGAGAGGGTGGAGAGAGAAGAGAGGTCCAAGGCTGGAGCCCTGGGGCCCACCAGCATTTGGAGGTCAGGACTAGTAGGGACTTGCATTATTATACTGTTTCTAGAGCTGTCATAACAAAAGTACCACAAACTGCCTAAAACCACACAACACGCCCTCACAGTTCTAGGGGGCACAAATCTGAAATCAAGTTGTCTGCAGGGCCATGTGCCTATCAGTGGGTTTTGGGGTGAATCCTTCCTTGCCTCTTCCAGCTTCTGGGGACCCGGGCATTCCTTGGCTTGTGGCTGCATCACTCCAATCTCTGCTTTCATCTTCATATGGCTGTCTCTTCTCTTCTGTCTCATCTAAGGACACTTGTCATTGGATTTAGGGCCCACTGGATAATTCGGGATTATTTCATTTTGAGATTGTTAACTTAATTACATCTACAAAGATACTTTTTCCAAATAAGATCCCATTCGCAGGTTCTAGAATGTGGGTACATTGTTTTGGGGGCCACCATTCAACCCGTTACAGGGGTACAGGCACAGAGATGGGGGTTGTCAGATGGGTGGAGACCAGGTGAGAGTGATGTCCCAGAAGCAAGCAGAGAAGATGATTTGGGGGAAGGGGGCAGTGGCTGACTGGGTTCAATGCTGCAGAGAGGTCAAGATGAGGCCCAAGAACTGACCATTAGATTTGGCCCCATGGAGGTCAGCCAGGGCCCTGATACATGCTCACAAAGCAGCCCTCACTGTTCCTTCTTTCCAGGCCTGGAACTATAGAGTTATTTGTAAATACCTGCCTTTCCAGACTGAGATCCCCAAAGGGCAGGAATCTGTCTTGATTTCCAGGGCCTAGTGAGAGAGTTTCTGTAATCATTTTTAATAGATTCCCGAGGTGGAAGCCAGAGCCCTGCTGGGAGGGACAGCGGGGCTGACACCCCAAAGGAGAGCTGGACCCAAGAAGCCAGACCACCATTTTGTACAATATCTGCCTATTTCCAACTCACCATCTGACCTATGGGACCTGCTCCCAGGGAGCTGAGACTCAAGGTTGGCAGACTCTAAGGAATAGTCAAGGGGTATCTGGGGCTCCCCAGGGACGCAGACGATGGCTTTCCAAACTCCCCTGGAGTGAGGCTGGGGCTGCTAAGGTATGAGCAGAGATGGCATCTACCTGCTCACCTTGCCTCTCCAGGTGAGGGTAGAGAAAATCACAGGCTCACTGGGACCCAGGGCGGGGGTGCACCCCCGAGGAAGAAGGGGTGGCTGGGGGGAGCTTGGAGGGCTCTGCAGAGCAAGTTACTGGCCATCTTGGGGTTGGGGGCTGGGGGGTTATGGGTGCTCTGGCCTCTTCCTCTTTCTGGATGGAAATTCACCCTCAAATCCTTCCCTTGCACCTAGGGAGTGCCGCCCACCCTCTTCAGCCAAGGTGCCAAATGCTAATCCTGGTCTGGGCCTGGATAAGCTGCTGTTTAAATAGTCAGAGATTAGTTTTCAAATTGACAAATAAAGCCCATCTGGAGTGCTTGGAGCCGGGCCCCTCGAGGGTCTGGCCGAGCAAACCCAGTTTAATTAGCCCTGGTGCTCAGCCTGCGGGGGGCGGGGAAACATGGGGTGGGGTGGTAGCGTCTCCTGGCTCAGCTGCTGCCACTCTGAGGCAGCTGGGCTAGTCCCCATCTGTCTGTCCACCCCAGCCCTTCTCCCCAACATGCTGAACCCTCGAGAACTAAAGGGCAGCTATGGGGTGGAGAGAATTCACTCTGTCGCTCCCCGCAAAAAGGACAGACCTGAACCTCCTGCTTCTCCCCACTCCTTCTGGGGCTCCAGCTGCAGGGGACCACCTGAGGCCCCTTCATATGCCTCCTGGCTTCACCTGTGCCCGTACCTGTGTGCACCGCTCCCTCCATTTATTCACTTATTCACGCTCCCATCGAGCCATGACCGAGCACCTACTGTTTGTCTGCTGCTGTTCTGGGCACAGAAGAGGTGAAGGCTCTACTGCCTGGAGTTTTAGTCTGGAGGTGGGCAGCAGATATTGGTCAAATAATCACACAGGGCTTCCCTGGTGGCGCAGTGGTTGAGAGTCCGCCTGCCGATGCAGGGGACACGGGTTTGTGCCCCGGTCCGGGAAGATCCCACATGCCGCGGAGCGGCTGGGCCCGTGAGCCGTGGCCGCTGAGCCTGCGCGTCCGGAGCCTGTGCTCCGCAACGGGAGAGGCCACAACAGTGAGAGGCCCACGTACCGCAAAAAAAAAAAAAAAAAAATCACACAGAAGAATATTTCATCCTAGGCTATGGGATGTGCTCAGAGAGAAAAGGGTGAGGCCCTGATGTGGTTGGTTGGCTGAAGGCCCCAGAGTGGTCCAGAGACTCCTGAGGAAATGTCATCTGAGCTGACATTTGAAGGGTGAGGGGGCGTCCACCAGGTGAGGGGCAATGAGTTTGAGTGTGTGTGTGTGTGTGTGTGTGTGTGTGTGTGTGATTTCCAAGAGAGGGAACACTGAGCACCGAGGAGGACAGTGCATCTGAAAGAAGGCCCCTGTGTCTAGGGATGGGGAGGGGCGTCAGGCCAACAGGAGGCTGGGGCAGGAGGCAGGGCATCCATTTCAGTCTTGGATCACAGAACAGTGGGAAGCCCTCGGGCTTCAGGCAGGCTGTGTGATCAGTTCGCATGTTAAGAAGGCAGAACACTCTATGACATAAATCACAGCAAGATCCTTTTTGACCCACCTCCTAGAGAAATGGAAATAAAACAAAAATAAACAAATGGGACCTAATGAAACTTAAAAGCTTTTGCACAGCAAAGGAAACCATAAACAAGACCAAAAGACAACCCTCAGAATGGGAGAGAATATTTGCCAATGAAGCAACTGACAAAGGATTAATCTCCAAGATTTACAAGCAGGTCATGCAGCTCAATAACAAAAAAACAAACAACCCAATCCAAAAATGGGCAGAAGACCTAAATAGACATTTCTCCAAAGAAGATATACAGATCACCAACAAACACATGAAAGAATGCTCAACATCATTAATCATTAGAGAAATGCAAATCAAAACTACAATGAGATATCTCACACCGGTCAGAATGGCCATCATCAAAAAATCTAGAAACAATAAATGCTGGAGAGGGTGTGGAGAAAAGGGAACCCTCTTGCACTGTTGGTGGGAATGTAAATCGATACAGCCACTATAGAGAACAGTATGGAGGTTCCTTAAAAAACTAAAAATAGAACTACCACATGACCCAGCAATCCTACTACTGGGCATATACCCTGAGGAAACCATAATTCAAAAAGAGTCATGTACCCCAATGTTCATTGCAGCTCTATTTACAGTAGCCAGGGCATGGAAGCAACCTAAGCGTCCATCAACAGATGAATGGATAAAGAAGATGTGGCACATATATACAATGGAATATTAGCCATAAAAAGAAACGAAATTGAGCTATTTGTAGTGAGGTGGATGGACCTAGAGTCTGTCATACAGAGTGAAGTAAGTCAGAAAGAGAAAAACAAATACCATATGCTAACACATATATATGGAATCTAAAAAAAAAAAAGGTCATGAAGAACCTAGGGGTAAGATGGGAATAAAGACACAGACCTACTAGAGAATGGACTTGAGGACATGGGGATGGGGAGGGGTAAGCTGTGACAAAGTGAGAGAGTGGCACGGACATATATACACTACCAAACATAAAATAGATAACTAGTGGGAAGCAGCCGCATAGCACAGGGAGATCAGCTCGGTAGTTTGTGATCACCTAGAGGGGTGGGATAGGGAGGGTGGGAGGGAGGGAGATGCAAGAGGGAAGAGATATGTATATGTATCACTGATTCACTTTGTTATGAAGCAGAAACTAACATACCATTATAAAGCAATTATACTCCAATAAAGATGTTAAGAAAAAAAAAGAAGGAGCTCATTCAGGGCCAGCCTGGGGCTCCCCTCCCCTCTCCTCACTCATCACCGCTGCTGCCTGTTCCTACATCTAAGGCTCGCCTTGCACTTGGTCCGTCTTCTCAGGACCCCCATTTGGGCTATATAAATGTGTTGAATGAATGAACGAATGAACAAATGAATGAATGAATGAAGCCTTGGCCCTCTCCAGGCTCCTCCTTTGGTCTTTAGAAGGGACCCTCTTTAACTCTCGGGCACCCTCTTCTCTGTGGCCTGTATTTACAGCCAGTGGCTGGAGCTCTCCTGCCTCCCTGTGCCCAGATCAGAGATCCCAGACCTGGTGGTCCTTTGCGGGGAGGGTCTAGGGAATCCACAGACACGGCTCAGATTCCAGTGACTGAAATTCTGTCAGGGGAATTGGGATTTTGCACCGAGTCATAATTCAGGCACTTTTCATTATAGTAGCTTAGAAATGTTGAATATAATAAGCTGCAATTCTCCAAAAGACACTGGAAAATCCTAGCCACGCCAAGGAAACAAGGAAACCCAGGTGGACCAGGGCATGAAGAGCCTGCCGTGAGTTTTCTCATTAATGATCATTTACTCCTCATTCATTTGTTTCTTTCTCTTTCAGGAGTCACAGGGAGATAAGGAGGACCTGGATGTTTAAAAAATAATCAAAAGGCAGAAAACACTAAAGTAGGGGAAATTGTACCCATTCGTTTCATTTTTTTCTTCTACAGATTTGGAAAAGACAGACACTATCAGGGCAGTTCTGGCGAGAATCAGGTGGCACTCTCAGGTGTTTGCATAGGTGTGGATGGGGCCTGCAGGCCATCGAGGTGGTGGCAGGGAGCTGTTGCCACTCCTGGGCCCCCAGAGGCCAGCGGGGGGTAGCTTCCAGGTTGCAGAGAGGTTGGTTAACTCCGCAGGGGATGCAAACAGTAGCCAGAGTCTGGCTCGGGCTTGGGTCCCCTTTTGATATCTTGAACTAGGACCTGGGCTCTGTGTGACAGGAGGACTGGAACCTCAGGGACACACTGGGTTGCTTTGTCCTTGAAGCCCCTAATTTTTCTCCTCCTGAGTTTGCTTCAAGTCCCAGAGGGCAGGAAGGTGGTTGGGGCTTGTTGGAAGGATGTCATCCATGAGAATCACGTCTGAAAGCAGTCCCAGGCAGCAGAGGTGGTGAGTGAGGAGAGAGGAGGGGAGCCCTTTTTTTTTTTTTTTTTAATATTTTTATTGGAGTATAATTGGTTTACAATGGTGTGTTAGTTTCCGCTTTATAACAAAGTGAATCAGTTATACATATACATATGTTCCCATATCTCTTCCCTCTTGCATCTCCCTCCCTCCCACCCTCCCTATCCCACCCCTCTAGGTGGTCACAAACCACCGAGCTGATCTCCTGGGATGCCCACTGGGCCTGGATGCACACACACCCAGTTGATCAGGGCTCTGCTGTCCTTTAGGACACAGAGGGGAGGTGGCCCATGAGCCGGAAAGGTGGCAGTTGGTACAACAAAAGCAGGGCCGGACTGGGCAGAAGCCAGGGCTCCCTGATGGGTTTGCTTTCCGCCTGGAGATTTCCCATTACCTCCCATCAGTGCCTGATAAACCGTTATCATGGAATTGTCTGCCGCAGGCTCTGGCATCAGTATGAAATCCATTACTGTCCATCAAGCTCTGTGGCTAATGGCGGATCTGTACCAGGCAGGGCTTGGACAGATCCTTATCTGTCTATTACTTTAGCAATCACACCTCAGAATGGAATCTTGGATGGGAAATGACAAGAAGTTCCAGGATGTGTCATGCTGATGGGCAGTTGGTGGGTGGAGTGTGGCAGGGAGGTGGCCCTAGGGATCAGCCCTGATGCCAGCCCCTGAGCTGGAGGGAAGCCCTTCACTTGTGGCCTGGGAGCAGGTTCCAAGTACAGAGTCAGCAAACATGGTGGCAGATAGAAGGATGGATGGCCGGATGGTCTGATGGGTGGAGTCTGTGCTTCATTTTTGTTTTCTTTTTGTTTTTTGCGGTACGTGGGCCTCTCACTGCCGTGGCCTCTCCTGCTGTGGAGCACAGTCTCCGGACGCGCAGGCTCAGCGGCCATGGCTCACGGGCCCAGCCGCTCCGCGGCGTGTGGGACCCTCCTGGTCCGGGGCACGAACCCGTGTCCCCTGCATCGGCAGGCGGACCCCCAACCACTGCGCCACCAGGGAAGCCCTGGCCTTCATTTTGTTCCGATGGGCCCCTCTTCCTGGGATGAGTGCCATCCTTGTCCAAGCTTAGGGATCCACAGCTATAGCAGCTGGTGTGAGTGTGCGCACTAGGGTCAGACAGGTCTGGTTTGAAGGCCAGCTCCACACTTCCCTAACAGCATGGCCTCAGACAACTGATTTAAACGCTCTCTGCCTCTATCTCCTCATCTGTAAAATGGGGCTAATACTAGAATAATAACAGTTGGCTGATATTCTGTGATGCTGAGTGACCACACCACAATCCCCCATCTTGTCCTCTCTGTTTATGCCAGCCAGCGATGGCGGGGGCATATACTCATTAAGTGCACTGGCTGTGGAACCAGCCCAGGTTTAAATCCTGACCCTGAGGCACACTGCACACTGACCACGGGCCAAGCGCTTTGTCCCTCCCCACCTCCCATGCCCTATCTGTGAAGTAAGGCTCATGGTAAGTGCCTTGAGTGCCACAGAGGGGATTCCACGAGACACCATCACCTTTCTTACTTCACTGCCTTTCTCTCGGGGTCCTGCTCTGCTCCAGCCCTACTGGCCTCCTCACTGTTCCTCAACCATGTCAAGTTCACACCCGTCTCAGGGCATTTGCACTGGCCGTTCCCTCTGCCTGGAATGCCCTTCCCCGGATCTGCTTCGGCTGACGCAGATCTTCACTCCGCGTCACCATCTCTGTGAGGCCTTTCCCAGCCCCCTGATCTAAAATGATAAACTCCCCATCCTGCCTCCCTGTTTGTTTTCCTCCCAGCACCTGCTGCCACCTGACAGTCTATATTGGTAGGTGCCGATTGTCTCACTCATTCCCTCTAGAATGGATGCTCCCTGAGAACAGGGAATTTTGTCTCTTTGGTTTGCTGCTGTTTCCCAGCATCCAAAACAGCATCTGGTTCATGGTAGGTGTTCACTAAATATAAATATAAATATGAAGGAATAAATGATGGATATAAACACACAGCACACAGGGAGCTATTGGAATTGCCAGCTTCTTGGTGACCCCTCTTTGTTCTCATATCGCCCAAATTTGATGTCATCTCCTCCCTCCTCCCTGTCCCCTGTCCAGGCCACCAGCATCTCTCTCATCTGGGCTCCACCAGAATCTTCCAACTTCCCACTTTGCTTCCACTTCTTGCCCCTACGGTCCATTGTCTACAGAGCAGTTGCGGTAGATTTCTTAAAATGTGAATCAAGGTGTATTTTCCCCCTGATTAAAAGCCTCCAGTAGATTCTCATTGTAACTAGAATAGATTCCAACCCCTTCTAGGCCCTTCAAGCTCAAGCCCCAGCAACATTTCAAGTCCTCTCCTTCCTGTTCCCCCTCACACAGCCCTCGCACTGCACCAAGCCTTCTTCTGCCCCTCTAATCCACTGGCTGTCCCCCACTCAGGGATGCTCTCCTGCCTGTGTCTTCTGCCTGGAATGCTCTCCCGCCAGATTCCTACATGGCTGGCTCTTTCCCATCCCTGGGTTTCTGTGTAGGATGACTTCTCCTGGGCACTCAGTTCAATCACTTTCTTATTTTCTTTATGGAGTTATCACTAACTGGAATTGTTTTACTTATTTGTATTTTGGTTTTTTTTTTTGCAGTACGTGGGTCTCTCACTGTTGTGGCCTCTCCCGCTGCGGAGCACGGGCTCCGGACGCGCAGGCTCAGCGGCCATGGCTCACGGGCCCAGCCGCTCCGCGGCATGTGGGATCTTCCCGGACCGGGGCACGAACC
>NW_006780610.1:4684443-4691663 GCF_000442215.2 Lipotes vexillifer | reverse complement strand
GCACGAACCCGTGTCCCCTGCATCGGCAGGCGGACTCTCAACCACTGCGCCACCAGGGAAGCCCTACTTATTTGTTTTTTAGAATTGTCTCTTCCCCACCAAAATGTAATTCCTTCAAGGGGAGTGGCCAATTTATCTAGTTCATAGCTAGAACCCCAGTGCTCAAGAAATATTGGGTTATTGAAAGAAAGAATGAATGAAAGGAAAGAAGGAAGGAAGGAAGGAAGAAAAGAGGAAAGGAGGGAGGAAAGAAGATCTCATGATGACTTTGGCATATGATCCACCCCAGGTCCTGTCATGTGAAACTGAATAAAGGAAACCTCATTAGAAATGGAGCCAGGAGACCAGAAGGGGGAGCTCCCACTCACTACCACTCCAGTCAGAGACCCCAACAGGAAGAGATCTACCTTGCATTCCCAGCCGGAAGTGCATCTACTTTACCACCCCAGCAGGAGGAAGGAAGATTTCTCCTCACCCAGCAACAAGCCCAGCCAATGGGAACCATTGCAAGTCAGCCAATGGGAAGCCATCACCATCCTGAATTCTCAGTTCCTCCAATGGACTTTTGTTCAAACACCCATGCCAACGTTCTTGTTTTGCCTATAATGTAATGTTCCTCTCCTTTGTTTGCGAAACTTGCCTGTAGTTTTCACTATAGCATGCTTGTCCCTAATTGCAGTTCTCTGCTATATCCAAATAAACCCATTTTGCTGGTAAAATACTTGACTGTTTTCAACCGCCACCATCCTGGGGAGCTCAGCGGCCATGTGGTCAGGCTGTCCAGTACCATGGCCTCTCTGTCATAGGTGCCGTACCTTACACCTTCTTATCGCTTAAGTCATATGCAGCTTTGCAATCTTAACTGCTCTCTCCCTCTCTCTGTCTACAACCTCTCAACCTTTCAGTGTCCTTTTAAGTTACTGGTGGAAGTAATTAAGTTGTGTGATTCCAGGAAAGCCACGGAATCCCTCTGAGCCTCTGTTTCCTCTCCTCTAACATGGGTTTACTGACCCTACCTTGCAGGGCTGCTGCGAGCACTGTGTGTTGATGCACGTCAAGTGCTTAGCCCTGTGCCCGGCACTTAGTAGGTCTCCTACATGTTGGCTCTCAATTCTGCTTCCTCCTCATTTCCTCTTTCCCCCATCCCTCTCTGGCCCCTCTTCTTTTCTGCTCAGCCTGAGACCAGGTAGGGAGCCACCTGCCCCGCCTACCTGTGCTTTTACCCCTTTCCAGTGTCCCACCTGCTTGGTAGGGTCCAGCCATGCATGGATTCCTCCCCTCTTCTTTTCCACCCCTTTCGTCCAGAAGCTCTGCCACCTGGATTAGACCACATGCCACGGCCCATGGCACCCTGCCAATTCGTGGTCCCAGATCTCCTTGGGGCTGCAGGGGTCAATTCCGATTCCCTATCTCCTCACTATGTTCCGTGGACCTTGCCCTGCACCTGCCCCTCACTCCATTCAGTCCAGCTCTCTGTCTGCTGGACTAGTTAACTGTTGGGTGAGCATTAGTTCATCTTCCTGTGTCTGTCCCACACCAGAACCCCCTCCCCAAACTCACCCTCCCGGTCCCGCCCCCATGGGTGAGGGGAGGCCCCTCCCTCTCAGCACTCCTCTTGTCTTCAGGGCTCTGCCCAGCTCTTCCTCTCATCCCTCCTTGTGACTTTAGCCCCCCCCCCACTCAAATGCTGTTGACCCCCACTCACCTGTCTTCAGCTCCAGCAAAAGCACATTGTTGGTGGTGGCTTTGCACAGTGCTCCCTCCCTCCACATGTTTGCGCAGCGTGTTCCCACCCCTGCAGCCCTTCACATGCTTCTATACATGCCTCATGCATTGGCTCAGGCATCACCTCTTCTGCAGCAGGGCTGGGCCCTTCTCTGTGTCCCAGCTCCCTGTCCTGGGCCACCCCATCCAGCCTAAACTGTGTAGTCCTTGCCTCCTTCCTCCTCTGTATCTGCCACTAGATTCACCTCCAAAACATACTTCCACTCCCCCCTTAACATTCCCACACATGCACACATGGACCCCCTTCCATATACTCTCTGTCTGTGTCTCTGTCTCTCTCTCTCTCTCTCTCACACACACACACACTCATAAGTGTATGAGATATTAATGGGAACATTTTGGGCATGGGACACTTGGGACACCCCTCCCACAGGATGGAGAAGGTAGAGTCAAAGGCTGGCATTTCAGGGCCTTGGGATCCTGCCACCCTATAAGAGAAAGAAACCTATACTGGCCCAGGAACCAGGAAGCACAAAGCCAGGTGCTGGGGCTACAGGGACCAGTCTGATGGAGGAGGCTGTATCAGCGACAGGACCTGATATAGTCATGGCCCCTGGTCTGGGAAGGGGGAAGATGAAGACATGGCTTGTCTCATGATAGCAGTGAGGAACTGGGGGAAGGATCTGGCCCCCAGCAAGGATACAGACAGGGACTCTGCAGGTTTAAGGGGTGTGATCAAGCAGGATGGCTCAGACCCAGCAGTGAAGGCACAAAAGTACTTGATGGGAAAACTGAGACCCAAGGACAAGCCTGGGGCAGGGTCAGCAGTGCAGGCCAGAGAATAGGTGCTCACTGAGCACTTTACATGGATTGTCTCATCAGGTCCTCACAACAGTAGTTTGAGGCTTGTGCTATTGTTATCATCTCCATTTTGGAGATGCCAAAACTGAGAGCTTAGAGGTTGAGTAAGTTGTAGAGAGCTGAGATTGGAACCCAGACAGCCTGACTCCAGAGCTGGAATCCTTAACCACTTCCTGCTCAGTGGCACACACATGTACCCAGAGGCACACACACATACACACCTAAACCCAAGCACACACCCATGCCTGCCCCAACCATGAGAGTTCTTTTGGCCCTAATTCACCTACAGTCTCTGTATCCCCTGAAGTGTCAAGTCAAATTAACTCATGGAAGCAGAGGAGAGACCTTGGACGGGGAGAAACTGGGGAGCAGCTGTGCAGCCTACTGGCTTGGCCAGGCCCCGAGGAGACTCCCAAACCCAATTAACAGTTTTATTAAAGACAATTGGATTAGACGCCTCTGCAGCAAACATTTACTCGACTTTAGCTGGGGGAGTTTATTCATTTTTCATTAATGTGTCTGATCACCTCTCAGTCGTTGGCCCTTGGAGCTCTCATCTGGCTGGACACACACCCTGGCTGCCTCTCTTACACCTCATTTCACCAGCCACCCGCTTCCTCTTCAGCACCCAGGACAGCGCCTTGGCTCTCCGTTCCCCTAACCAGGAGAAAGGGTTGAACTCAGAAGAGGGGAGCTGGAGGGCAACAGGGCTGGACTCTCTCCACTGTCCCCCAGCACCCTAACAAAGGCCCCCTCCCTTGAAGCAAGGAGGGAACTTCACATTCCTGTGCTCCTGCTACCTGCGGAGAAATGTGCTGTGCACTGACCACATCTCCTTTATTATTTCCCTCCTCTGGACCTCCGCGCTTGTGTTCCCTCGGCCTGAAATGTTCTTCCCCAGTTTTTTGCATGGCTTCTTCTCACCCTTCAGGTCTAATCTCAAAAGTCACCTCTTCAGAGAGACCCTCCCTGACAACCATACCTCAAGTGACCTTCCCAAGTTACTCTTTAGATAAGCACCCTGCTTATTTCTTTTATCCAAGTGGAAATTCTATTGTTTTGCATTTATTGGATGAGTAACTAACCCTCACAACTCTGTAATATTAATATCATATTATTCCCATTTTACTGATTAGGAAGTAGAGACACAGAGAGGTTAAGTAACTTTCCAAAGTCACACAGCAGGTTGGTGGTGGAGCTGAGAGTAAACCAAAGTTCAATGAATGCAAAGACCCTGCTCTTTCATTGCTATTCCTCTGTTTAATAATTGTAGGGTCTTGAGATGACACACTTGCATGCACAACCTCATTCAAACACAGAGAACACTAAGAGTCCCTGGTGGGTAGGTGGGTAGCCAGCAGGTCAGCCTCCATGCCTCTAGCCTGCTGACTCCTGCAAAGCAGAGGTCAGGCTATGGACCCAGACCTAGGAAGAGCAGCCATAGGCCACGTGCCCTCCAATCCCCAGCCCAGTGTGGCCAGGAGGTTTTGCCACATTCAACAGTAGTATATTCCCTTCTGCTGCATATATTAATTTGGGGGTTTATAGAAAAATCCATACTATGTGAGTTATCCAGGGAGGCGGTCAGAGGGAGAGGCACAAAATCAATAGTGAGAGATTGTCCTATTTCACAGCTTCTGTAAACAGGGCTGGCCGGGCCACTCCAGGGTGTGTGCAGGCAGGTGAAGGTCAGTGGGTTGCTTCACCCTGTGTGGCCAGCACCTCTGGCTGCCAGCCCTGGGAGGCCCATTCCAGCACCTGCTGGGGCTGATTTGTATTCTCCCTCAGCACTGTCAAAGGGCACGGTAAATATTTATTAACACTTCTCTGCAGACGAGAGCGCCTTCTTGGCTGCAGCTCCTTGGGCATCAGACTGTGGCAGCGATGCTCTGTCCCACACCCCATGGCTTGCCTGTGTTAAACAGCAAGGGGGCCCCAGGCAGACCAGGAAATGAGGTCCCCATGCAGGGGTGGAGCAGTGGCTTCATCACCAGGGAGTGCTGGTGAGGTTTCATAAAGAAGCGAAAGTTGTGGCTGGACCACCCCACCTGCTGGCTCCCACCTTCCTCCTCAGCTCCCTTCCCTCCCATGGCTGGGCCACTTGACTTCATTGCAGGCTCAGTCCTGCTTTTGGCCATATCTAGAATCAGAGGTTCTAGAGCAGTGCTGGACAGTAGAAATATAATGCGAGACACAAATGCCAGCCACATATGTAATTAAAAATTTTCTAGTAGCCACATTAAAAAAGGTAAAAAGAAAGAGGTGAAATTAAGTTTGATAATCAAATGGCATCATTTCAATACATAATCAAAATTAAAAATTATTCATGAGACATTTTAAATTCTTTCCATCACTCAGGTCTTTGAAACTGGGAGTGTACTTTACACTTGGTGCACATCTAAATCTGGACTAATCACAATTCAAGTGCTTGACAGTCACATGCATGCATCATATTCGACAGCTCAGTGTCTGGGATCCATGTCTCCGCCCAGTACCAGCATAAGGCCAAAGCCCAGGACGGCATCAGGGACTGAGCGGATGGCGTGGCAGTCGTTAGGTGCTGCCCATCAAATGTTTCCAGTTCTCTTGGGCACAGGATAGGATTGTATTTGCCCAGCCCCAGAGGGTAGAGGTGAACGCTTGACTCACTTTGACCAGTGAAGGTGAGTGGATGTGGAATGTGTGATTCCAGGGAGAAGCTTTACAAGCCAGTGAGATAGTCACCATGCTCTCTTTTCCTCTGCCACAGAGACCAGCAATGCTCCAATGGCGGCTGCTCTGTCAACCTGAGTCTTAGAGTGAGAGGTCCATGACCCAGATGGTCTGTGATGAACCCATGGCATAAGCAAGAGTTAGATCTTTGTTATTTTAAGCACCTGAAATCCTGGAGTTGTTTGTTGCTGCAGTGCAATGTGGCCAGTCCTCGCTGGCATAGGTGGATGGTGGAGCTTCATTCTCCATCGTTCAGTAATATTGAATGAATGCTTCCGACAGCCGAGAGCCTGGGGATACCATGGAGGAGCAGTCAAATAAGGACCTTCCCCTCAGGGCACTTCCCCTGTAATGGGGACCCAGACATTAACAACAGTTTCTCAATTATGTGCCTAACTGGAATTGTGATGTTTCAAGAAGAGTGGGCTGTGAGAGCACCTTACAAGGAAGCAGGGAAGGCTCCTCTGAGCAAGAGATGCCTGAGCGGGGCATTCAGGATGAGGGGGATTAGGTAGGTAAAGGGTCAGGGCGGAAGCACATTGGAGGCTGTGGGAACATGTGTGAGGTCCTTGAGGTGGGAAACATGTCAGGGAGAACCCTAGTCCCCTGTGCTCATGTTTCCAGGAGCAAGTGTCTACTGCAGGGAAGGTAACCTTGTTCTTCTGTCCCCTTGCTCCTCCCTGACCCTCCCTGACGGAAGAGGAGAGACTCGTGTCTCTGGTGAGTTTAGGAGAGTGACTTTGCCCAATTCTGGCCTTTCCTTTCACCAGACTCACACGGGAGTCTGAGACTGAACATAGAAAGAAAGAGGGTGCTATTTATCCTTCCCTCAAGCCTCAGCCGGCCCAGTGTTGGGGGTGGGTGATGGAGATGAGGGTGGAGGGGTGGGCAGGGGAAATCTGCAGCCATGTAGAGAAGCAGCAAATCTGAGCGATGTTAGGAGGTGGAACAAGCAGGACCTGGTGGTGGGCTGGGTGGAGGTAAGGGACAGAGAGGAGTCCACGAGGCTCAGGCCCCTTGGCATCTTGGCGTTTCTCTGAAACTGGGCGCACCTCTGAAAACCTGGGCCCTGCTTTGTTCCTTGGGTAGCCTCAGAATCGTTCTTAACGCAGCTTGCAAGCAGCCAACGCAATGGATTGTTAGCTCTTGAGCTGTGTCAGGCTTGTGTCTGAGCCTGGTGTATAGGGTGGGTGTCAGGCATCTGTCTTCCATACATACTGGGTGTGCCTTTGCTCTGTCCACCTCTGGGCTTCTGAGATGCCAACCCCAGGGTCCCAGGGCCTCACAGCAGGTTGTAGATGTATGAAGTGATATCTAACAAATGAGAAGACTCCAGAGTGGCTCTTGAACGACAGTGGGGCATGCATAGGTGCTAAAGCTCAACCATTTTCTGCCTAGTGGGGCTCTAGCCCCTTCTCACTAATGACCACTATTTGCTAAGACCTCAGATGAGTGCACACCTGGAAAAGCCACATCTGTCCCTGGAACTTTAAGGGGATGGGATTTCCTTGAGTCCTTCGGATATTTCCCAACCAAAGTCATGCTGGGACTTGTGGGAGTCTGGGTGGCTAGCACACCCGTGGAAGAACATCTGAGGCCAGGCTAAAAGCTCAGTATTTACCATGAGCTCTTTGTAACGCCCCTTCTGGAAGCAGCCCCTGGCCCATCACTGAGGAGGGGAGGGTGCTTCAATGGTGGGCTCCTACCCCATGGAAACTCTCCCAGCCAATGGACGTGGCTGTGATGATTCTGAGCGGCCCTGGTAACCCCCGTGGCACTGAAGTGGCACGGATGTGCCCAGTGACTGCAGTCATGTGAAATGTGCAGAGTGGTCAAGGGAACTTGCAAAACAGAAGGTCGGGAGAGAGGGGATTAGAAACGATTTTCACTCTCTTTACCTTCATTGTTTGGGGTGGGTGGGT
>NW_006780610.1:4680471-4683672 GCF_000442215.2 Lipotes vexillifer | reverse complement strand
AACCCCCGTGGCACTGAAGTGGCACGGATGTGCCCAGTGACTGCAGTCATGTGAAATGTGCAGAGTGGTCAAGGGAACTTGCAAAACAGAAGGTCGGGAGAGAGGGGATTAGAAACGATTTTCACTCTCTTTACCTTCATTGTTTGGGGTGGGTGGGTGGGAGGAGTGATCATTTACCACCACTTGGGGTTCCAGGTAGAGGCATTTCTGTTGGAAAAACCCTCAGGACCTAGCTCTGCGCTTGCTCAGCCTCTGATCCCTTTGTGAAGAGGAGGAACCCCCTTTTTTTTTTTTGCGGTACGCGGGCCTCTCACTGTTGTGGCCTCTCCCGTTGCGGAGCACAGGCTCCAGACGCGCAGGCTCAGAGGCCGTGGCTCACGGGCCCAGCCGCTCCGCGGCACATGGGATCTTCCCGGACTCGGGCACGAACCCGTGTCCCCTGCATCGGCAGGCGGACTCTCAACCACTGCGGCACCAGGGAAGACCAGAGGAACCCCTTTGATTGGTGGTTTGGGAGAAGGCACTGAGCATGCTCAGCTCAGGCCCCTGCTCCCTGGGTTCCCCTTGCCTGCAGGGAGGTTTCTCCTGCTTACGGTGGGTGGGCTCTGCCCACAGAGGCAGGTCTGCAGTTGAGGGGAGCAAGTGCAGTGCAGGGAGCTCATCTTGACAGGGCCACGTGGCTCTTACACCTAAACCATGTTCTCCTATGTATCCATACTAAGGCTGGTGCTCTGATCTCCACTTGTCTAATTCTGGTGGGAAGAGAAGGATGCCATTTATTGGGTTTTCTTAAGCATTATCAGTGTCAAAAAACGCATCTTGTTAAAAAAATTTAAATGGAAATGGATAATTTTTTTGTAAGTCAGGGATCTTTTCAAAACATTTGGCCTCAGATCCAGTGCCCACTGGGCATTGCCCTTGACATTTCACTTAGGACACCGCACTGAATGCCAAGGATGCCTGGACCACCTTACAGTATGACTGGGCGTAATAAAAAATGGCTGAATGTGGTCAGGCCAGAACTGTCACCCAGCCAGGAGGGTGCCAGTCTGCATTCGCTGCCACATGACCTGGGACAAGTCACCCCCACAAAAGTGTGGAGTGTGGGCTTTGGAGTCGCACAGACCTGCAGCTGGAGTGTGGCTTTCCCACTTACTGTGTGATCTTAGGAAAATCACTTGACCTCTCTGAGCCTCAGGTTCCTCATCTATCAAATGAGAGTAACAAGAATTTCTCCTTCAAGGGATCCCAGCATGCATCTCGTGGTGCTGCCCATGCTGCATGATGGGTGGTGACCTTCACCACTGGTACCAGAGGGGTCAGATGAACGGAGGTAACCCAGAGACATGGGCCGAGGGCAGTTCTGGAAGCTCCGGAAACGGGCTGCCTCCTCCTCCCCTGTCCTTTCTCTTCCTTATCTGCCTAATATTCTTTCAAAAACCCACACCACCACCCACCAGAGAGACACAGGATATGCTCCACGAATAGCGTTCAACCTCCATACTCAGTGTTTTGGGCGAATTTCATGTCAACATGTCTTAGCATTTTGACACCACCAGATTGAGTCTCTTTATTTCGTTGCAGAATTGTGGGTTTTTCTCATAAAGTGTTTACTGGGTATGTAAAATGTAATCACAGCCTTATGAATAAGAACTAGATTATTTTAATGATTGCAGGTAATTTAAAACTTAAGGGCAATCACATTTCCCAGCCACCTTACGGTGCTTAAAAGCACGAGTGAGCGGTTCTGAAGAGCCGTGGTCTTGCACGTCCGCTCCGCTCCCCGGCCACATCCCTGCTCCAACCTGCTGTTACAGTTTTCTGATTATTGTAATTGATGACATTACGAATAAGGAATCTGCACAGAATAATACAGGCACCTGTCATGCCAGGGTGGTTTTATTCATTGGTAAAGAAGTTCATAAAATTGAAAGCAAGGCATTGACGTGGGATAGAGTAGCGCCAGCCACATTTCAGTCCTTTCTTAATTTGTAAATAAAATGATTATTTCCCAAAGCCTGCTTTAGCTGAGAAATTGCAATAAGTCCTGTATACCCCCTCCCTCCCTCTCTGCAGCCCTGGGAGTTACTTGCTGTCACTTCATCTTGGCCGGAAACACTTGCCCTGCTTATCCGCAGCCAGCACCGGGGCCCCTGCCTTTCCCTGTCCTGAGGTCTCCATCCTTCTGCTTTACTTGTCTTTAGTTCTGCGCTCACCCTCTCTCTCGGGGTACCCTCTCCCCAGTTTGGCTACAGAGCCGGTCTCTTTTGGGTCTGACCACTGATAACAGACACAGGGAACTGGAAGCTCTAGCACACCAGACCCTCTCTTTAGGGGGCAACTGTAATCTCTATGGATTTCTGCTGCCCATTTTATAATTAAATATAATAACCATCATTTATGAATGTTACAATGTGCAGGTCTGGTGTTCTATGGCACGTGAATTTTTCAATGTAATGCCTTACCTCGTGTTGAAGATTTTATTATTCCCATTCTACAGACAAGGACACTGTGGCTCCGAGAGGCTGGATTACCTGCCTAAGAAAGTACATTTTAGTTGGTGGCAGGGACAAGATTCAGCCCCATGTGTGGCTCTTCTTTGCTATAAAGTAGCTTTTCCTCAGAGCTGCGAGGGAGGAAGAGAGGAGGGGTGAGCATGTTGGAAGGTATGGGTGCGGGGTGCAGAGGGGGTCAGGGTTTGGAGACAGTCCTGACTAATGGCTTTGGTTTGTCTGGGAACTTGGAGGCAGGTCATTGACTGAGCAAGAGAGAAGGAGTTAGTTAAGCGGTGGATTGGAGATTTTTGGAGAGCAGAGGAATTTTGAAATATGGAGGGAGGGGGAATGTGGGAGGGTTTATTGATCAGAAGCACTTAGAAGGAATTGAGAACTGAGGTGAAGGTGATGTCTAGGAATGAGGAGAGACTCCAGGTCACACGGTTGCGGGGAGGTGGAACGGGGAGGGGGGATGGATGGTGGCGAGGAGAGGTGTGCAGCCACCTCTTGTTCATCACCACAAGGGTGGCAGGAGCACGTGTCTCATGGGTCCAGCCCACTGATCCTAGGGGACCACACCCAGGAAGCTTCCCCTGCCCCCACACTCCACATCCCCAGTCCACCCAGGGCCGCGTTCTGCAGGGTGACTCTGCAGATTCCCAGCTCGGGGACATGGTAAAGGCAGGACGACTTTCCTCTCATTCCT
>NW_006780610.1:4675916-4680009 GCF_000442215.2 Lipotes vexillifer | reverse complement strand
CCTGCTGAAGCCCGCTGAGCTGCTGTAATTAAGCTTTGATTAGCTAGCTATATATAAATTCCCTTTTGGAAGCCAGCGTTGCCCTTGAAGGCCTCGGCAGAGCATTCGGTGCATGTGTGCCCCAGAACTTGGGTCAAGTTTCCCAGTGTTGGTGGTCAGTGAGCAGATGGTCAGGGATGAGGGGGTGGTGGTGTTCTGCTCAGGCTGAGATGGGGACACGCAGGAAAAAGACCCAGGCTGGCCCAGCCCCTCCAGAAGTGGGACAGTGGTGAGCTGTGGTTCTGGAAGCGGAGGATGTAAGTAGACACAGCCCCTCCACAGGGCCTTCCTTGGCTTCCGTTTTAGAACTCCAAACAATAGGCCCTGGCCAAATATATTTTTCTACCATCACAAGCTCGTTGCAAAGTTGGTTTTATGGATGCCCTAAACCTGCCTTTTAAATTATTGTCAAGTGTAATAAAACGGTAGAAAATAATCAATTTTCCTGCAAATGTGAGTAAAGTGAAAGTTAGTTACATGTCAGCGTGGGAACTGTGGTCCAGCTGTGTCTGTGATCGGAAATAAGCCCTGAAAGGGGAACAGCTGTTTTCCGATGGAACGGCCAGGCTTAGATTTTATTCTGAGGAGGTGAAGAGGTGGAGAGCTGGGGCCCTGCATGTGTAAACTCACCCAGAGGCCAATGAGGAGGGAACGAGGGGTTCAGAATATTCCCCCGCCAAGGTCCCCAACTCCCAATCTGAATCTCGGCCCACCAACTTCCATCTAGGAGCCAAGACAGTCTAAGATGGTCTGGACTGTGTAATGGGGACCTGGCAGTGGGGACCTCTAAGTGTTTAGCCACTGGCTCTCAGAAAACCTCAATACAACCCAACAAAACAAACTGTGATATGCAGCGTTTGCCGGGTAACACGATGTAAATACTCCCACTTTCCAAGTACCAAGGTGACGTCATTGGAAATATCGTATTTCCAGATTCAATAGATGTAAATAATCTCTGGGTCATAGATAATAGTAAAATAATCAAGATGCAATGGGTTTTGAGCATTTATTACACTAGTTTATAATAAAGTTTATTTAGTTGTACATTCACATCATTTAATTTTTCATAGTGCCTATGTTTATCAGCCAGCTTGAAAATTCTTGAAAAATTAACGATGTGCTCTCACGAGCAGGTTTGAGCCCATGCCAGCACCCCACTGGGAACAGGTCTGGGCAGTCCTGCTAGGTTGCAAGGTCTACGAGGCAGGGCCACCTCTGCCTTGTTCACTGCTGGACCCTTGCCACCGAGCTCAGCATTCGGCACTCAGTAAGTGTTTCTAGAATTTATGAATAACAGGTGGCAGGAAATGTCCCTTGCAATGCTTTTTCCTGTGGCAGGACTGAATCAAAGCCAGAGAGCTCTTGCCTCCTACCACTCAGAGCTGCCGGGACGCCACATCCATCCCCTCCGCTGTCCCCTCACTCACATCCTTGGCTGGGGTCTGCTCCCCCCAGGGTAGCTAATGCCGTGGAGAGAGAGTGGACTTTGGAGCCGGACCATCTGGGCTCAGATCCTGACCCCAGCTCCTCCCTGCTGTGTGACCTTGAGCAGGTTATTTAAATCCGCTCCCCCCCCCAGACACATCAGATAAGTAGAAATAATCTCTTCCTCCTTCAACAAATATTTATTGAGCACCTACTAGGTGCCAGGCACTGTCATAAATGCTGCAGACACTCCAGAGAACAGAGCACAAAGGAAGGCAGGCATGCACGTTTAACAAGCATTTAGGAAGCATCATAAATTGTGATGCATCCTCTAGTGAGGAAATGCTGTGTAGGATGGCAGGAGTTTGTCCAACGGCAAAGGGGAGAAAGAACATTCTAGGCACAGTGAGCAACCAAGACCCGGGTGGGAAAGAGTCCTTGGGAGGTGTAAAGGGATGAGAAAGTGCCTGGCATACAGTAGGAGCTCAATAAATGTGCCTTCCTTTCCCTCCTCCCCCCTCTGATTCTCCGTGGGTCTGAGGGAGGACTGCAACTGTCCTGGATGAGAGGCACCCACCCAGTCGCTGGGCACCAGCTGGAAGGGCCACAGAGGGGGGCTGTCCCTGTGCGCTCAGGTCCCTTGGGCTGGGATGCAGAGCCTGGATCCCTGCCACTTGTCCACCCAGGGGGTCAGGCTGCAGCCCCAGAGAGCACCGCCAACTCACAGGCCCTGGGCAGGTTTTTACGGTGGGATTTTTAAGTCACCTGTCATTAGGGGCATTCATATGGTTCTGTGGTCTCTAGACCAAGAACATGTGTGCAGCCTGTTTGCTTTTATCCTGTGGACACCCCAGATCCAACAACAGATCCCAGTTCCTCCTGCTTTGGCCTGGAACCAAATTCCTTCTAGTAACTTATGGTTTGTATTTTCTATCCTGCCCCCATGCTTTGAATGTGCTTGTTTTCATTTCCCCTTCCCTTGATGTTTGTTTAATGTATCTATGGTTTTAAGGTGCCTTGGATTCTTGACTTGAATGTGGTAGGAGAAATTAGGTAGGGAAGGAAGGAAGGAAGGGAGGGAGGGAGGGAGGGAGGGAGAAGAGGAGAGAGACTGAGAAATGGAGACACAGGGAAAGAAGAGAGTTTATTGCGGTTCAGCTCAAGAACTGTCCAAGAAAGCCAGATACCTGGACCACATGGGCAGCTCTCTCCATCACCTACTGCAGGTGAAGCCTTTTCTGCACACTGGAGACGCTAGGCAGAACAAGAGACAGAAGAGTTCCCAGGTGCACAGATCCTACATTCTACTGTTCAGTGTCTTGAAGGTACCACCAGTTTGTGGCAGTGAGTGCAGCAGAAGGTAGGTGTGTGCTGCCCCCGGATCCACAGGACCACCCGCCTGCACCCCAGCTGGCTGAGCACTCCTGGACCAGCGGCAGATTCTTGAGCAGACTGGCTGTCCCTGGTGAGCAGACTGGCTGTCCCTGGTGAGCAGAGACTGAAGCAGCCTAGGCCAGGTGTGGGAGTGATTACCTGTGCAGCCCCGTCCACACCTGCCCTGTGTCCCCCAAACCCACATCTAATCTCTTGCCTTCTGAGGTTCACTTCCCAGGTCTGACCTGCCCCTGCTCACCCCAACTTCTCCACGCAACTTCTGGTCTTCAGGTGCCGACCGCCAGCCTCTCACCTCCTGAGCTTAGCTGGGACCTCCCCCATCTGGACCTCCCACAGGTGCCCTGTAGTCCAGCACAGCCAGAGTGTGTCAATGGCTCTCAATCCATTCTCCAAGGATGGATCGCGGGAGCAGGTGGAAGGGTCAGTGACTTTGGGGTGGCCCTGCCTTCCCAGGGTTTCCTGTGGTCCAGTGGCTGCATCCACATAACACCAGAGCAAGTGGCCCAAGAGGAAAAAGTTCAGCATTGTCATCGATCATGAGAAAAGAACTGGCTTATTTTGACTATATACTTGAATGAATTCAACCAAGTGGTCAGTAAGTATTGAACTGAATTGACCTGAAAAATCTAATAACCAAAATTACCGTATATGGAGGACTAATGGGTCTGATGTGTCAGTTACATTTTTCATCTAATTCCCATAACTATATCTGAGAGAAGTACTATTATTTCTCTTACATTACAGCTGGGAAAATTGAGGTTCAGAGAGGTCAAGGAACTTGTCCAAGGACACACAGCTGGAAGATGGTAAAGACAGGATTTAACCAACCAGTGTGGTCCAGCGCCCACATTATTAACCTCACTCTCAACTAGCTCCTCTCGTTTGAGTCTCAGTTTCCCCAGTTGTAGAAGGGGGATAATGACAGTACCAACCTCACGGGCTGCCATGGTGGTGACTGTGGAATTTCTCTGGGGCTCTTGAAGTGCCATGTAGTCAGGGTGATGCTCTCTTGACCTCTGATGCCAGGCCCAAGCCTGGGCTGGACCCCAGTTGCCTCTGGGTCCTCAGTGACACTGCTTGGCTCGTCTTGCCATTCCCATCTCCCACGGCCTCCTCTGGGTTTTCTTTCAAGGGCTGCTCTGAGCCTAGATGATGCTCCTTGTGAAATGTTTGTCTCTGAGCTCCGAGGAGCAGGGCTGCCTGCAGAATGAGACTCACGGCCCACTAACCGCCC
>NW_006780610.1:4658443-4675830 GCF_000442215.2 Lipotes vexillifer | reverse complement strand
TTCTGTGCATTCCTGCCACCCCTGCATCTTCTCAGAAATGTTCTTTAAGTGGCAGATGCCACTGATGTCTCCCTGGTAACAAAGGGCACCAGGAGTGCTCGTAGCCAACACCAATGGCTGCCCCGAGACTCAGAGGCTGCTTCTCTGGTCCTGGGAAATGCAAATGCTTAGGGCAGAGATCTTGAGGTGGGGTGGAGTCAGGTTCTAGGTCAGATAGGGGTCCACTGACTGGCTAACATCTACGGACACCGAAGGGCCCCACCTTTTGCCAAAATTCTTCCCCCATCCCTGTCCTGATCCAGTGCCTAACATCCCCGTATCAGTGCATTTACGGTGAAGGGCTCAGCTCCTGAAGGCAAATGAGAAAGCAAATGTGGTACTAAAATGTGATGCAATTAGCAAAGCAGGACCTGGCTTCTTCTGGGTCCTCCCAGGACTGAAAATGCCCTGGGCCCCACTGACAGAGGCACTGAGGCAGGGTTCAGAGCACTGACCTTGAGTTAGAAGTAACCACAGCCTAACCTGACTCTGCTTCCTACCAGCTGGTGACCTTGGGTCAGAGACTTAGCACTGACGTCACCTCTAAGATAGAGCTCGTGGTGGAATCCATCTCAAAGAGCATTGAGAGGATGAAACAGGAGAGTGAGTGAACATCAAGGGCTGAGCACAGTGCCTGCCTCCAGCTAAGTGGCCAATGACAGGCGGAGATGCTGGAGACCCCTGGTCCAGGGCCCGCAAGTTCTCTCCTACTGGCCCCAGACTCCCTCAGCAAGACACGGTGGTCTATCAGCCTCTGCTCATTTCTCTTGGCTCCAACCTCAGCTCAGACCAAACCTTCCCAGTGGGACAGGGGCTTCTCAGTCATTCCAGCCCTTTTTTGAGCTTTCAGGTTGCCCTGTCCTCCTGCTTGGATCCCCCTCTCCTGTGCTTTCTTCATCTTTGGTTCAGCTTGAACCTGTACCCAATCTCCTTGCCCTTGTGCATCAGCTTCTGACTCAGTGCTGGGTTCTCAGCATCTCCTAGTGTCTGCATCTCCCACGCCCGGGTCCAGTGATGCGGAATTCACATTCCACCTGCCTGAGGCCTGGGAGCCCTGGCCGCTGGTTTTCTTAGTTGGAGACCTTGGGCATCAGAGCTAGAGAGCACCCGCATTCCGATATCTTCAGGCTCAACCCTCTCATTGTGCAGAGGGGCACACCGGGTGCCTGGACAGGGAGGGACATTCCCCAGGCCCTGCAAAGTGCTAGGAGCCCTTTGGCCGGAGCCTTGGCTTCCTCTGTTGAAGGCAGGAGGCATAGCTCTGGGGTTAGGCAGGGAGGATACCTGAGTGGGCCTTAGAATTCCTGGAGGAACTTCCCAGGGAATTAAGGGCTCCGTTGACTCTTCGGGTCCCCCGTCTCCAATAACTCGCTCTCCTGGTGATCTAAGTAGGAAGCTCTGCCTTCATTATCCCAGTTAACGTGCAAGGAAATAAAAATATTTCACTCCTTTGACATGGTTTTTGTGCTGTTTTGCTTTGACAATCATTTCCTTTAGTGCGTTTGGTTTCAAGCTCCCCAAATCCTGTTTAAGTACATGGGGACAAGGTGTCCATGAATGAAGCAATAAATAGAGAAGTAGGAAGGGCTGTGAGTTTGCTCTTCTTCCCCGCTTTGCCTCCCTCTCTCCCTAAAGCTCATCCCAAATGCCCTGACCAAATGCCACACCAGCTACCGGACAGTCCCCCAGGCAGGGGATCAAAGTTCACATGAGGCCTCGTAGCTCAGTGTCTGGGCAGGAGGCCTGTCTCGCTGCTCAGCTGGGGTCAGCCCCAGGTCATGACCAGCTCCAGGCCACCCGGGACCACCTTACATCTCATTTCTTGGACTCCCGCTTGATATCTGTCTTGGTCAGATTCTCTAGAAGCAGAGCTTGAGATGGGGACTCGAGTGCCCATAATGTGTTGAGAGGATGCTCTCCAGAGAAGGGGGATGATGAAGCAGGATAAGGCAGGGGCAAGGTCATGGTCTCAGCAGGAGTCTAGCTTCATGCTGGTCCTACTGCCAAGCTCTGGAGCATGGATAGCACCATGGAGTCAGTCCCATCTTAAGGAAACAGGGAGGCCTTTTGTACGTCCACATTGCAGATCATTGGTTGTGAGCTGCCCCAGGTGCTAGGAGATGGGAAACATAACCTCATGGGTAAGAAGGCATCTGAGGATGGAACGGCTGGGAGCAATTACCAGCCAACACTCACAGAGGCAGAGGAATGGGTGCACCATCCAGGCAAAGGAGATCTGGGTGGAGAACCTACTTTGCCCACTATTCTGGCCCAGCATCTCTAGAACGGGCCTTTGTCTCCCTCTATCTAGGCTTCCACTCACCCCTGATGGAGGTCTTGCTGTGGGCCAAGCCCTATGCTGAACATGTCACATCCATCTCACTGCGTTTTTACAAAAAGCTCATAGTCAGGGCTTCTGAGCACTTGTTTACCACGGAGGATCAGAGAGGTTGAGCAATTATTCCGAGGTCACACAACTGTTGGGTGGCAGAACCAGGAGTCAAATCTAATTTCCAAAGACTACACTGGCACTGTGTTCTGGCCCCTGTATTTGTCAGGCCTGCTGGATTCCACTTTGGGGAACCTTCATTGTCTCCTACAGCCCAACAGTTTAGCATCTTTTAACTAGTTTCCCCTCTGGGCTGCTGGCTCTACATCACACATCATCTGCTCACTTCTGGCTCCTGGTTCCTTGCCCTTCACCCCAGGCAGCCTCACATATCTGCCTGCTGATCCTATCTCCACTACCTTCAGAGGCCTGAGTTCTGCCAGGAGCTGGAAGTATCTGACTTGCCCACAAACGACATAACACTGGGGAGGGATGTGGTTCTGCCACCACTGTCTTTGCTGACACCTCCATCACCGTAGATCTTCCTAAAGACAACAGACATTTATCCCTGGCAGTCAGAGGCACACTTGTAATCAGATGCTGGAGGCCTGAATTCAGGATTGTCAACAAATTGACAAGGGCTCTTCAGTCAGTGGAAAAGGTGCTGGGGAGCGGATTGGGGAGGGCTTCAGAAATAGCCTGTCCTCTGCAAGAATCACCTCCCCCTGGGCCAGGGCTGGCCTTTGGCCGGAGGGGCACAGGGTGGCCTGAAGCACACATGACAGAAATGAAGGAGAGAATAGGAAAATCTTGTGGAGTAGGGCTGGCTCTGGGTCTAGGGAAACAAACTTGGATATGGATGCAGGAAAGGGAGAATAACAATTAAGGATGATGGAAGATATTACTGGAGTTCACCGGTTTCCAGTTCTTTTCTCCATCCTGGGTACATGGGAGACACACTCCAACCCATGATGGCAGTTAGGTAGAATCTAGTTCTGGTTATTCTAGTCTAGGAAATGTGAGAGGACTTAATACATGTTACTTCTAGGCTGAGGCAGTAAAAAGCACTCATATGATGCTTCAGTCCATTTATTTCTTTGCTGAGGTGATAACAGAGAAGGTCTCTCATTGAGATGCTGGAGCCTCACGATGGAAGCAGAATGGACCACCAATTTTCACAATGAAGGACAGTCATCCCAGATGGTTGCCAGCCATGGAGAAATAAATGTACATGAGAAATAAACAGAATTGTGTTAAGCCATCAAGACGTGGGACTGTTTGTTGTTGTAGCTTAACCTAACCTAGCCTGACTAATTGCAGTTTCTGTTCACCTACTGTGTGCCAAGGATTGTGGTAAGTGCTTTACATCATCTCACAAAATCCTTGCAACTCCACTTCCAGGAAGGACCTATTATTAACTACATTTTACAGATGAGGAAACTGAGGCTTAGAGGGATTAAGTAACTTCCACAAGTTGTCACACAGCTAGTAGGTGGCAGAGTTGGAAGGCAAGCCCAGATCTGTCTGATTCCAGAGCTGGAATTCTTAACACACAGATTCCAGAGAGGCCACCTTAGTTTTTCCGCCCTTATTGGGAATCTAGGCACCAGGGCTTGGTAGGACCCAGGGGAGCTTTGGAAAGCTATCTCCAGAGTGTCCCAGACATTGGTGGAGTCTCTAAATGGTCAGTCAAGGGCCACAGGCACACTGTGCTCCCATGGAGCTCACAGTCTTGTGGGAACCAGCCAAGCAAAAGTGGACGTTAGAATGAGTGGGGTGTATGTGTGTGTGTGTGTGTGGTGCGTGTGTGTGCGCGCATGTGTGCGCATGCATGAGAGAGCAATGGGATGGGTTCAGTGAGGAGGCTGGACTGGCTAGGGGGTCAGTGTGCTGATGGGGAGGGAGGAGATTGCATGGAACCCCCCTGGCTCCTACTGGGGAGGTGCTGGGTTTACTGGGGGCTATGAGTCTGCCCTCTACCCATCAATCCTTCCCAAGGGGACCCTGGTCTCCCTGACCTGTTGAGGAGACAGGGGACTGTATCAGTATACCTCTTCCTGCTTCTCAGGTTATAGAGTGGGGCTGATGACCCCGGGAAGCAGAGTGATGAACCCGTTTGTGGATTGCGGTCCTATCTACACTCTCAGAAGGCAGTGAGCAGTGATATTTGGCTCAGTTCTGGCTCTTGCAGGGTCATGAATTGAGTCCTGAGCTGGGGATAGGATGGTAGGTAGAATAGAAAGAGGCTGACAGATGTGGGTTCAAATCCAGCTTTTACCACTTGTTCCTGAGTGACCTGAACACGTCTCCTTACTTCCAAATGTCAGTATCTTCATCTGATAAATAAGAAGCATCACATTTCCCTTGAAGGCCACTTGTGAGGACTAAACGGCATGCAGTAAGTTTCTTTCCCTCCTTTGCCTCACACCCTTTCAGAAATGCTTCCTCCAGCAGTCCCTGGATGACAGAGGCCAGGCCACAGGTCCCCTCTGGCTAGGGAGCTCTCCTCGGACCCTCCTCTGGACCCACGGAGGAGACCTGCCCAAGAGGGCTGCCTGAGACCCAGCTGTGGGTGGCCCTGCCCTCATCCAGAAAGAAAAGATCAACTTGAACCCAAAAACTCCCCAACTGCTCCCAGCAGCACGTCCCCTGAGGGAGTTTGCAGGCAGAGTAATGTATGGCTCCATTTTTAGATGTTGCCGCATTCCATTTGCCGGAGATCTGTGTTTCATTGCCGTATCAGTGTTTCTAAATTGCACTATATTTTCTTAGCTTGATGGGAATTTACAGCACCTGGATTGGAGCGAAATTGGGCTCTTCCCGCAGCTCGGTCGATTGCTATGGCTGTTGCCTCCCCCTCGGACTGTTTCTGCTAATTATTCATATTAAGAAGAATCCGAATCTGAGAAAGGACGCCCAGGAGGCCCACTTGGTGAGACGTTCGCGAAGCCTGGGAGGTCTGTGGCTGCTCCCTAAGGAGACCCAGGCCGCCCAGGACAAGGCAGGAGGGCTGTGGCGTGGGGCGCTGAGGCAGAGATGAATTCCCTGCTGGGGAGCAGCCAGCCTCGGGCCTGGCGTGTCCTGGGGAGCACTACACATTAGGTTGACAGCCAGAGTAACAGAAGCAATAATGTTGCGCTTTTGGATATCCCTTTAGTGGCCTCAGAGTACTTCCATGTCTTCCTAATTCTCCTGTGAGGAAAAGAGAACAGGGACCATCAACCTCATTTTACAGGTGAGAAAACTGAGGGCGTAGGGGACCAAAACACAAGGTAGGGCTGGGATTAGAACTCAGGACTGTCTGGCTCCAACCTGGTGTTTCCTTCCTCCCCCACACACTTTGTAGGGTTTGGTTCCCTCTCCATTTTCACACTGGCGACCTGGAAGGGGTGCTCTCGTTTACAGAGCCCTCGCTGTGTGACAGTCACCGAGTTGAAGGTTCCCGGCATCGTCTCATTTAACCCTCCTAGAGGTGGGTATGACATAATCCATTTTACAGAGTAGCTTTCAGGATGTTAAGCCACTTGTGCAAGTTCACACCGGGACTCCTAAGTGGCAAAGCTGAGATTCAGTCCCAGGAATATCTAATTCCAAAGCCCGTTCTTAGCCACCTTGCTCCACTGTTCCCAGGAACACCAGCAAATCCAACTTCTGCTGATGCAGGAATGAGCGGCCCCAACCATGGGGTGGGAATCCTGGTGCATTCTGGAAGTCAGATGGTGCCTGTCAGGTGCTGCCATTCAGCAGGCTGTGACTTACACGGGGAAAGCCAGGGTGCTCAGACTGCACCCTGCGTTTGAAATTCACAGTTTCCCCAGCTCCAGCCTCCCAGGAGGCTGCAGTCCCACCAGGGTGCTGGGCAGGGAGAGGAGGCAGTCACGAGAACCCAGCTGGGGACCGCAGGAAGTTCTGGCCTGTCCCTCTGGCAGGTCCTGGCAGTTTATCTCACTTGGCAGTGATCCTCTGTCTAAAAGCACGTCTGACGTTCTTGCAATAAAGTTAATGGACTTCTCCATCTTAGAGCAGCTGAATTCTCTTGGAGCAGATGTTGAGGGTTATGGATGCTCTAATTAGGAAGCTGCCTTTGGCACTGAGGGAAGGAGGGGAGTCTTTGTGACGTTGGCTGCCCCGTGAAGACCCCCTGCCAAACTGCTTTCCCGTAGCTTGCCAGAGCAGACCTGCTGCAGCAGAGAAGAGAGATGTTCCTCTCTGCCCCCACCTCCCACTTCCCTTCCAGCACCAACCTCACCTCCAGAAGGGACTGTGGGCTCCCAGGGTTGGGCCGTGGACTCCGAAGTCTGAGCCACCACCAACAGGGTTTAGTGTTGCAATCAAATAAAACTTACACCCAAGTTAATCTGACACATTTATTGATGTGCATAATTGTTATTGGACTGCACTGCAATTAGGCATAAATGGTAGGTCGTTCCTGTGAATGGCTGTAATTAGTAATTCCCGTTTTTGGCCCAATCAAGTTTGGATTTTTGTTTTTTTCTATAAGCATGGAAGTTCCCCAGTGTCTGTAAACAACATTGATTATTGACTGTTTTCTGATTCACTCATTCATTTAGTCATTCACTCATTTATCAAATCTTTGACATGGAGGTCCCAGCTGGAATGCCTCATTTTCATGCTGATGCTGGGTAATTGTGGGTGAGTAATTCTACTTCTCTTAGCCTCAGTTTCCACATCTGTGAAATGGGGACAATAGCCCCTAGCTCATAGGGTTATGGTGAGAATTCTGTGAGATGAGGTATGCAAAGTGCTAAGCACTGTCCTAGGTCTAGAGTTGTCGCTCAAGTAGCTAGAATGTATTATTATTATTGTTATTATTATTTTATTATTAATGAGAACTTCTCCTGGAAAAGAAAGAGTGGAGCACCAGGAGCTCTTAACCTTTGGTCCTCAGATGAGAGGGTGATTCTGAGTGCAGAGGGGACCTGTCCCTTGGACTTTGCAGGGGACTGGAGGTCAGGGTGATGCAAGAGGTCACAGAGCCAGTGACATGTGGGTTATGGCAACTGCTGTGACCTTATTCCCTCCACACCCCCTTCAGGTGAGTAGGGCTGGGAAACTTCTGATTTTTCACATCTTTCGTCTCATCACTGCCCAGCTCTAAGGAAATATGGGGGTGAGTTAGACCACCTCATAGAGGGAAGTGCCCACATAGGGCAGAAGGCTCTTATTAAATGCTTGACCGGCTCCTGTCCCTGAAGATGCCTTATCAGACTTGAGAGAGTTCCAGAGGCTGAATTAGGGAGAAGGAGGGGAAGCTGGCTCTCATAGTATACTAAAAGTAAAGGCTTTGGGCCAGAGGGACTGGACAGAGGACAGACATTCTCAGAGGAAAATCCCTCCACATCTAGGAGCCTTTGGACTCACTGGGGAAGACATGAGCTTCGCCAACACACCTCACTGGGAGAAAATGTGTGAGGGAAGCTCAAAGGGCCAGGAGATAGTGAGGCACTTGAGGCTCCTTGAGCCGGGGAGGCAGATAGCCCTGGAGCGTGGGCAAGTAATTTGGCTTCTCTGAACCTCAGGCTGTTCATCTCTAAAATGGGGTCGTAGCAGATGCTGTCCGTGTCTTACATATATCTCCTGCCCTTACCACTTCTGCACAAACCCCCCAATTTCCTACTGCCACCACCTGCATTGCTTTCCCTGAGGCTTTATCCTACCCCAGAGCCCACCTTGCACCTGTGGCATGCCAGAAGACGTGGGATTGCCAACCTCCAGAGAGCAGCCTAGACCAAAGCTCTCTCCCCCTTGAATGGGAAACTGAGCTGCTTATTATATGCTGTTCCCAGAAGTCCCTGGGGGGATGGAGTCCCAGTTGCTTCCCATCTTTTCCTTTGCATCCTGCTGGGTACTGGCAACTCTGTCTTCAAGGAGCTTCAGCTACTGAGGAATTGGGGACAGAGGCCTGGGCCAGGCTGAGCTGACAGTTAGGTCTTTGGAAATAAAGGACCAGGGCCCTCCTATGACAGAGGCAGGACCTGGGGGCTTGGCAGGCACTAAATCCCCTAGGTGGAGCTGGTCCCAGCATAGGCCACCCTGCAGATAGGCTTCATCAGCGGCCTCATTTGCATAAGATAATAAAACTGCAGTAAAAATAGTAAAAGAAAACATGGCCTGGCAACTTTGTTTCCATAATGACAGATGCTTTTTAAACACTCAGCTTCTGTTTCTCAAGGAAGTGCCATCAGGGCCCCAGGGGAGCCGCGTGCCCTGGCCCAGCCTGATTCTTGGAATGGCAACCTGCAGCTCCAGGCGTGCCTGGCCCTGACCTCCTGCTGCTCCAAGCTCACTCCAGATAGACTTGGGGGTGGGGGGAGATGAGGGAGCCGGGGAAACTGACAGAAGGGCAGAGAAGGACCCTCACGAATAGTAGTAAGCCTGATGTCTCACACTTAACTTGTGCTTTCATAGGAAGATTTTTCTTTTATTCTCACATGAGCTCCCTGAGGCAGTCAAAATGGGCATCCCCACAGCACAGGTGAGAAGCTAAGCCTTATGAATGGTCCAAGGTCACCTGCTTAAATTAATGGGGCAGAAGGGCGAAGCTTGTCCAGGCACTGGACCTGAGGGTCTGAGGTTGTCCTACTGCTGGGGAGAGGGCACTGTTGTCAGACAGAGATATCTTATCCGCCTTTCCTGACTCCTGTGAAATATTCGCTCTGAACCTTCCCACTTCCTTTCCTCTCATTCCATCCTCTTCATGGGACTGAGTCGTTTTCACCTTTTTTTTTTTTTTTTTTTTTTTTTTTTTTGGAATTACTCCTTTATTTAGTGCCTTGGAGGTTTGTATACCCTGGAACTTTGCACATATTAAGATTCAGACGAGGTGAAAAGTATACGTTTCTTTAAAGATGGGGAAGGGCCCATAGGTGAAGGAGACTTATTTTTCAGATTCTTTCTCAGGCAGTTCAGACTTAGGGAAGAATACAGATGGAAGTTTAAGATCTTCCAATGGATTCCCTTGAAACTATCACGGCTTCCTTATTCACTGAAAAATCTTCATGATTCAGGCCAGAGTTTTAAGACCATTGCTCTCTAGCATTTAGCACATTCCTGTGTTTGCTAAATACTCCAAAAGGAGTAAATGAGTGCCTACATTAATTAGAACCATGGAATGGAAGTGTTACTACTAGAATCCTTGGGTTGGTGAGTCATCGTCATCAGGGTGGGTTGGCTTAACTCAAGCGGTTACTCCGTCCCATCGGACTGCTGTTCCTGATTCTGACATGAATGATCAGAGGCCCTTGCCACAGGAGATGGCAGGATAGAGGGCATGTCCCTGACCTGGAGGCTGGTGGGGACCTGTGGGAGGTCAAAACCAGCTCAACGGGTCTCAGACCTCTGTGCTCTGGAAAGGGTGAGACAGCCAAGGTCAAAGGGAAGGGAGCCCTTGACATTGAGGGTGCAGTTGTCGGGGATGGGACTTCCCCAGACCTAGAGGCCCAAAAGGAGCCTAACCAGAATCTGCTCCAGAACCATATCGGCCTATCAGCTCCAAGCCGCCAGGGCTTCATGACTGCCTGGGGAGCAGAAATGACAACCACCACAGTAATGATGACGGTGATGAATAAAACAATGGAGAAGGGGCTTGTTCCACAGCTCAGAGGGAAATCTCTAGTCTCGTCCCACTTGGTTGGAGGTGGGGAGGTGCCTTGACACACCATCACCTTCCCTCTAAGTGTTCAGGACCGAGCCCTGATTTCCTGATTCAATAAAAGAGGGCTTGGCCACGTGGGCTCTGAGCAAATTCTCAGGCTACAGATGGCTCTTCACTCGTGCAAGATGGCCAGGGGGCGTCACCTGGCTGCTAAGGAAGCTGTCCTTATGGAGTTGCTGAGAAGGATGTCTAGCGGGGCGCATGTGCCCGGGTCTGTACTGGCCTCATGCAGGTAGAGAATGGGGTCCACTCCCTGGAATCGTCTGGGACTGGCAAGCTGGGGGTCCCTCCACATCTGACTCCGTTTCTGTCTGGCAATCCCTCCCCAGGTTCCTTCCTCCAGCCTGTGGAATCTTGGGCCTAATTTGGGAAGTGGTGGAGGGAGAATGGGATCCTATGTCCTTCCAGATGCTTTGGGCCTTACACCAGAACCCAGATCTTTGAACTTAAAACCTGAGTATTTGGCCATCTTTGATTTCTCTGTGCTTTGCCACTCTAACTCTTGGAATATTGGGGAGGGCTCCAGTTATTTGTTACTTTCCCTCCACGATAAAAGCTGCCATCAGTTGAGCTGTACAGGTGCAAGGCAGCTACAGTGTCACTGAATCCCTACAACAACCCTCTGAGATGGGTCTTAGCCTCTCTTTTCTGCAGGCAAGGAAACTGAAGCTTGAAGGACACACAGCAAGGGGCAGAGCCTATAGCAAGTTCAACTCCCGCATCCCTGATTGTACTGCTTGGCGGGGCTTGTCATCAGGCCTAGAGATGGGCCCTGAGTGATCTGGTGTCCCCTCCAGCCTAGATATTCTAGGGCTTGATGAGAGGGAGGAAGAGGGCAGTGCAGTGGTAGGACTGAATTAATAAGTATTTCCGATGAGGCGAGTGAAGGGTTAAAAGGGGGCGGGTCCAGCTCTGTGCTGCCGTTGAATGGGGTGGATGGGCCTGGGTCTTCAGAGCTTGGAGCAAGAGGGTCCCCTAAGGCCATGCTGCACACTGCTCCCCTCTAGGGCTTGGCTACTCACTGTGCGGGCGAAGGACCAGCAGCCCAGGCATCACCTGGGAGCTTGTCAGCAGTGCAAACACTCAGGTCTGTCCCAGACCCACTGAGCCAGAGCCTTAGGTTTAACAAGATCCCCGGGGCATGTGCATGCTTAAGTGTGAGAAGTGCGGGTCTAGAGCCAGTTCTCAGATACACCCCTTTGCTGAGAATGTCCCCATCCAGTGCCCTCTGCTGAAGGGGTGACAGGTGATTTGGAATTGGGCCATTTTCATACTAGGTCATTGCTGTTGGGCCCTGGAGCAGGGGGGACTTGAAACCAGATCTGGGGTGGCTATTTACTGCCATGAACAAGGAAAAGGATTGGGGGGGCGGGGAGAAAGAGAGAGAGAGAAAGGGAGGGAGAGAGAGTGAGAGAGAGAGAGAGAGAGAGGAGCTTGGTTGTGCTTCCAGCAGACCCCATATAATGAAGTCTCTTTTTGCTCTGTTTGGAGGAGGTCTCTGTTCTTGCCGCAATGATCCCTGACTGAGGAACCTTCTTGAAGGTTCTTCTCCTGGGGGCTCAGTGCATTGGAACTAGGAGCCAGTGTCCTGATGCCTGGAGATGGAAGGAGCACGAAGGGCATCGATCAAGGAGAGGCAGAGGCAGAAATAGCCCTGCTAACAGCAGCTGGGGACTGAGCCACACCAGCCACCTGGCCGCGCCCCCCCGCCATCCCCCGCCCCCGGCCAAGGCCTGGCCTCCTGATTGCCTTCCCCTCCCTTCTTTGCCATCCCTCCTTCAAGAGCCAGCAGAGAAGGGAGGAGCTTCACATCTTGAGGGGGAATGTCCTGGGAGGAGCAGAATGGAGAGTGGAGAGGGTCAAATAGCCCCTTTTTGTATTCCAGCTCTGCATGTGGAAAGCCACACTGACTAGCTGTGTGACTTTGGGCAAGTCCATTCACTTCTCTGATCCTTTGCTTTCTTAATTGTAAAATGGGATATAACAGTATCTCCTTCAGAGGGTCGTTGTTCAGTCCGTGGGAAGTGCATATAAAGTGCTGGCAGTGATGCTTGGCTGGTACTGAGTGCCTGGTGAAGTGGGCCCCATTTCCTTCCTTGGGGCGGGAGCAAGGAGCGCCCCCTCTGTGGGCAGAGAGGCAGCACACCCTGCTCTTGGGGGTGGGAGAGAGGCAAGGCCCAGCATCGCTTCCTTATCTCCTACAGACAGAGCCGTGGAGAGAGAGAGCTCAGTGCCAGCCAAGTGGAGATGGGCCGAGAGGTAGAGTCGGGGGCTTCCCAGAGAGGCTGCCCGATCCAGAGACAGAGCAGCCCCGCTATCCCAAGATGCCTGGCTGACCCTGGTCCAGAGCCTAGAGTGTCACAGACAGGCTTCTGGGCCAGGGTCTGTGTCCCCCGAGGGAGGAGTCTTGCCTCACTGCTCACCACTCTACCCCCAGGGAGGGCTCAGCACATAGTAGGTGCTAATTCTCCTTCCCCTCCTCCTTTTCTTAATAAAAATTGCTGTCACTTGTTGGCTTATGATACGCCCAGCCCTATACTAAGCACTTAACTTGCTTTTTCTCATTTAACCCTTACAATCACTCCACCGGCAGGTGGTTTTCATGATCATGCATTTTAAAGATGAGGAAACTGAGGCTCAGGGATATGAAGCTGCTTGTTCAAGGTTATACACGTAGTAGGTGGTAGAGCTGGGACTCAGACACAAGTTATTTAAGTCCTCAGATGATGGAATAGGAGGGTGTGTATTTTAGGAGGCCTGCCCAATCCATAGAGCTGTTTTGTGGAATTTTCCGGTCTTCTCAACTCTCTTAAAGCAAAGACCCTGAGTGCCATGATTGTATTATGTGACCCTGCCCCCACCCCCGCCACAGCTGATTGGACTATGATTATGATGATGTCGTACATAGGGAAGCATGGAAGTTTCTGGATGCAAATTAGTCTCTGCCTATGAAATCTGTTTGCATGAGATTTGGAAGGCAGACACGAGGCAGAGCCCCTCTTCCCGCCCCCTTACGGGCTGTTTCAGACATGAGGTTTTTCCAGTGGTATCACTACCGTTTCCTGGGTGATGACAAGCAATTGTGATGAGGATAGTGGTGGCCTCAACTTCTTGATCCAGGCTTTCTGAACCCTGGATTGTAGCTCTGGTGTGTTTTGCCTCCCAGTTCTAGTACCAGTCTCAGAGGGGGCCGCTCCCCTGGTGGGTCACTTCTGTATTGTTCTGGGAACCACTGGAGGCCCAGCTTGCTCCCTCATCTTTCATTGGTTTTGTAAATATCCGTATCCAATCCCTTCCTGCTTAAAACGTCCTGCCCTGAACCCTTTACTATGTGTACGGTTTCCATCTCCTGAGAGTAACTGACTGAGCGCTTTCTCATTTCCAGTTTGAAAAAGCTCAGGCAAGATCTCTGATTGGCCAAGTTTGGATAAGAGGCTCACCCAGCCTCCCCAACTGTCGCCAAAGGGACAGGGTCACATCAGGACCTGGCAGCTTCCAAGGTAGCTATGTGGATGGAGATGAGTAGGAGAGGAATGTGCCCAAGCGAAGGGAAGACAGAGGTCAGATGATGTCAATATTGATGTCCCATGTCAATATCTGAAATGGGAACCAGGAGCCTGGGCTGGAGCCACCCAGCTGCTCATCACCAGGGTCCCTTGCCCAGGACACAGTCAGCCCCGGGTGAATGGCACAACTCAACTGCCAGCACCCTCTGGTTCTAAAGAGAGAAGAGAAGCAGAAAACACATCTCAAGGGATCCCTGTTTTCTAGAAACATTTCTTTATTTAAAATTTAAAACCATATTACTTCATACAGCAAACTGTGCACTTTGATATATCACAGTGTCTTAAAAAGGAAAATAATCGGATTTGTTTGGAAATTTATTTACATCAGCCTAGAATGATTGGCAAGTAACACAGTTACTATGAAACCCAAATTGTTACAAAATGTTTACAAAAAACTATATTCATAGAAATTCTGCATGTCCACAAAGGGCATCCCCTGAATGGCCCAGAGACCAGTGTGTGGGAACCATGTTGAGTGGTATTGGGAGGGGCGTCCAGGCACTCTGGTCTGGGTGGTGGGACAGTGGTCTCACATGGGGCTGTCTGGGGGCTCAGCTGAGGGGCTGAGAGCCCAAGTCCCCATCATGGGAGGCCCAGCCAGGAAGCTGGCCCAGGCAGAGGTGGGCTGGGGGCTTGGAGCACAGTGGCATGGGGGCCCCTGGAGCCTCTGATCCCTGTCCTGGAGCCAGGACAGACCCTTCCTCGGGGCGCTGGGTTCAGATGTGCTCTGGCCAGGGCCCCAGAGGCAGACCCAGAGTTAAGTGCAGACCAATCTGATGCATGGGGCCAAAGTAGAGGGCAGGCCGCTGACCACACGCAAGCCCACTCCAGACCATTTCTCTCCTGCATGCTCCAGAGATGCTCTGACCTGTGATGCAACAGGATCACTAGCTAAAGGACTGGAATGAGAATAGATGGATCCGAGTGGGGCAGGGGTGGAGGCCTGCGGGTACTGCGGGGGCGGAGGGGGCACAGGCTCCCTGCCAACTGCCCTGCAGGGGGAGGTGCAGCAGAGGAGAGAAGGCAGACACACGGCACTAGGCTGTGCTCCGAGAGGAGTGCCTTCTTGGCTTCGCCTCTTTCACCGCATGTCACTGTTCTGCTCACATCTCTGGCTCCCCGGTCACTCCCTGACAGCTGACCTTGGGCTCAAATGGGGCTGGGGAGGTTGTCTGAGGTGGGACAAACTCTTGGCTGGAATTTCTGGGTCTATAGCTGCTGGAGGCCTCAGTTTTGATCTGTAAAACAGAGACACACTGTGGGGTGATCTGAGGTCTGTTCTAGAAGACAGGGGAGGGGGATAAGGTCAATACCTAAGGGCACAGGGACATCAGACTGGCACGCTGGCAATGCCCAGGGGGCCATTCTCTTTAAAAAGGGTTTTCCTTAGCTGTGAGCTGTGCCTTTGCATGTGGTTGAGAACGTGAGGCAGAGGCCTTTGCCACCTAGAATACTCCAGCCTTCTAGGGTATTTCAGGCGGAGCCTGACACCTCCCTGGCGGCTGGGCAGGCAGGTATTGAGAGCTGGTCTAGGCAGTGGGCCCCTCTTTCCCAGCCCTTCAGCTCCCTGGCAACTGACCTGGGACCACAGCTGTCATATCGACTCAGGAGCCAAGTACTGGTGTGACGTTGCTCCCCAGACCCAGGTCCAGCTGTTCTGCCTCAGACCCTCTCAGATGCAGCCAAGGCCCCTGAGCCACTCCTGCCCATCCCCAGGAGGCACTGGCTGTACATGGGCCATCTGCCAGCCCCTCTTCCTCAGGGTCTGCAGGTCTGATGTACGCAGGCCCTTCCCTTCCCCCACGGGGCTCTCCGCAGCCCCTGCCCCAGGTGGCGTCCATCCCAGACTCCGCAGCTACAGCCCGCATCTCTCACCTGGTCCCCACCCATACTGGCTGGGTTATGTACACTCTGTGTGCAGACGTGCGGGGAAGGGTGTGTATACACATGGGCTACAGGTCGTATATATACACTGTGCATATATATATATACATACAGCATATATATATATATCTTTTTACATTCATATATATAATGTATAGAACATTAACCTATCAAAAACAGTTTTGTGACTTTCACGTATGGCCTCAGCGCTGAACTTCTAACTCCAGGGCAAAGCCAGGACTGGAATGAAGGCTCGACTCAAACTGGCCTGGGGACAGAGGGCAGGGCCCTTCTACTGTGGCAAGCAGCTGGGCCCACTCCAGATGTGTCCACCCAGGCTGGGGCTGTTCCAGATGTGTCTATTCCAGAGGCCCGTCTACAGAGCTGGGCTCACTTCCTGCATCTGTCCATGGGGCCGGGCCCATCTTAGATGTTACAAGTCCATATAGCTGTTTGTCCAGACTGCAAGACCCTTCCCAGCTGGCTATCCACACAGGACCACGGACGTGGGCCAGAGTGGGTCCTATTTCCAGATGTTCGCACAGAGAGCTGGGAAGGGCTTGGGGAGGGGTGGGCTTCACACTGCGTGATGATGCAGCAGCATCCAGCCCACCCACACGCAGCAGGCCAGCAGGAAGATTGGGGGAGGGAGCTTCCCACTGTTCTGGGTGGGTGCGTGCCTGCGTCTGACTTCTGATTTCCTGGAGTTTAAGGAGGGGAGTGACTTCCAACCATCTGGAGCCTTCACCCACCACTGCCACCCTCCTCCATCCTGGCCCGGACCTGCCCTCCGCCGGTGCCCGGGGCCTTGCGGGGAGCCTGTGTGCTCAGCTAGCAGAGGCGGAGTCCTGGCTGTGGGGCGGTGGCTCCCACACTTCAGAGAGTCAGAGTAAGCTCCTCAGCCAAGGGGGCCTTACGCCTCTTGAGAGACACTCAAAGCCACCTGAATGGTGACAAAACTCTCAGGGTTTTCTTAACTGTCCATAGAAGAGAGACCAATACAGGTCAAGGGGAGAGAGATAAGGAGCCCTCGTGGCCCCAAACCCTATGGTCTTAGCGGGGTGTGTGTCTTCACTGCTGCCCCTCAATATGGCCAGTTTGATCAGGCTGAGGGGAGGCACTGGCTTTTGGGGGTAGGAGATGTGGGTAGAAGGTAGGGGAGTCTTTTCTTCAGGGCCAGCATGCGGGGCCAGACTGGGACGGTCCAGCACCTGCTCGGGCCGGTCTCATCTCTGCTCCATCCAAACCAGTGTTGACGCCTCCATCACTCCCAGCCACTGAGCTCAGTGCCTCTGTGTGGGCGTGCTCCCCTTGCCCACGTGCACCTGCTGCGGCTCAGATCCTCGTCCACGGGCAGGTGGGCCTGAACTTTAATTCCACATGACCTGCCTTGCTGGGAATAGCTCCCTGGCCCCCATCCCCAAGATGCAGTGGCACCTTCAGTACCCCGGGAGAGAGAGAGCTCACATGTGGGCAGAAACAGGCTCTGCTGCACTCTGAACGCTGGGCTGGTCTCAGAGGAAAACAGGTCAGCAGGCAGAACTTGGACATTATCCACACACACGGACATAAGGCTTGAATGGGAGGCGATATCAGGCCGCGTGTCCTCCCATCTCTGTGTAGGACTCGAGAAATCATTTCAGTCCCTTTCAGGGGATTTCCCAAATTGAACTGTGCCTCTGATTTCCAGCATTCTCTCCTCCTTCGATGAAGCTCTTCCTACCCACTCCACCTCCTTGTCGCCCTTCCCATCACAGTCTATCTATGTGCATAGCCTCAGAAGAAATGACACATTCATAGCATGTCACACACAAAAGCACACACACACGTGTGTGTGATACAAACATGGATGTGGGCACGTGCTATGAAATTAGACCGGATAAAGAGAGCGGTT
>NW_006780610.1:4653160-4657759 GCF_000442215.2 Lipotes vexillifer | reverse complement strand
AGCCCGGATAAAGAGAGCGGTTCATGTTTGTGGTTGGTGAGAAAAAATCGGCAAATACCTCCATCGGAATCTGGTTACCTGGCAATTGCCAAAAAAATGTCATTTTCCCTTCAAACGGGCCACTCTACCAAGAGCAAAGGAGTCACTGGCCGTGAGCCCCCGCAGTGTTTCGCCTCCACTTGGCCGGTCTCCCCGTGCCCGTGCCTATGTAATCTCGGCAAATCTTTGTGACAATGATCTCTCCACGACAGAAGTGTTTGCAGACTCTGGTTCCCTGCCTTCCTGATTGTCCGTCTCTGCTCCTGCTGTGAGCTGGAACATATGTGTGCATTTGAACACACGTATGTGAGTGCACTCACACACGAACGCCAGTCCCATGTGGCTTCTCACATACAACATGCATTGCCCTGTGCTACGTGTCTGCCTGGTTCCGCCCTCCACTGCACACACACATGCGCACGCACGCTCACACATGGACCCCTTGATGACGTGGCTTCTCCGTTGAAACATATTTGGCAATATTTGCAGGTGTTTTTCTATTCTCCACCCTCTGCCATTTGGTGCACAAACGCACACACACACAAGCGTACACAGTCGTTCACGCATGCATACATATGTATACTCACCAGAACCCCATTATGACATGGCTTCTCCTGTTTTTACAAGTATGGGGTCCTGCGGCTTGTCCAGATATTTGTCTCCCTCACCCCCAGTTCACACACATGCACACACACACATCAGAACCCAAAGGATTCTCCTATTATTGCATGCCTGGACTCTGCTACCTGCCCTAGCTTGCCCTTCATGCCCAGCCCACAAAGATGAGACATACAAAGATGCACATATATGCACGCACACACATACGGACACACACACACACAGCATGGCTTTTCCTATCATGACGTGTGTTGGTTACATGGTATGTCCAGCTCTCTTCTCCCACCTCCAGTGCACACAGCCTACTGGAGCCACTGTGATTCTGGGAACCAGTCGGTTTGGCCCTGCAGCTCAGTTTGGAGGAGGGACGGTATTTATTACAGGAGTCCACTGTGTTCTCCTGCTTTGGGAGTCCTGAGGGGAGTTAGAGATTACCCTTCACCCCAGCTGAGAAGGTTCTTGAGACCTAAATGTAGCTCTTCCCTAACCAGGGTCCCCAAGCAGAAACCGGAGAGTGGTGGAGGGGTGTGGCTGGTATCTCCTGGGTCCCTGTCCAGAGTCTCCAGGCCCCTTTCCCTTGCTCAAAACCTGTCCTCTGCCCTTGGCCACGGGCAGCCCTGCTGGCCCCATCGTGTTCTCTTTAAGGACACTTTGTTCCTATTCCCTCCATGTCTCATTCATTTCCCAGAATCTTAGAGTCACAGACCTCTAGGGTATCTGTCACAGCTAGCTGGAACCCACAGATCACCTGGTCAACCCCTCACTGTACCTCATCTCTGCTGAATCCCCAAACCCCACAAGGTCCCAACTACCCCGGACAAGAGACCAGGGGCCATAACGGCCTTGTGTCTCTGTGTGGGGTCTTTGGTTAATTCTCCAGGAGGCAGCTCCTCCCTCCCCACCATGATAGCCTCTATCAGGGAGGCTATTTTGCTCCTGAACGCTTTCTTTTCCTGGGGAGCATCCTTAGGTTTGGCAAGTCCAGGAGGCCAGGTGTTCTTAAGGACCCTCCTGGCTTTCCCCATCTACCCCAAAGTTAGCCTGTGCCATAGGACATGATCCTCTTTAGAGGAGGGGTGGTGACGTTCACTTCAATCTAGGCCACTTTCCTCCTTCCATGATGACAGAAGGTGGTCAAGGTCAACTGGCCAGGAATGGGGGGCTGCTGAAGAGTAGATGGCAAAGAGCTCAAGCTCCCTAATGCCACCAGGGTTTAGAAAACAGCTTGGTAACCAGCAAAGTAAAATCTGCAGGCTCGAGGGCCTGAGGGATTTCCATGGAACCCACTGTTCCTCTGGGCTTCAAATATTGTCTCAGTCTCTAGGCATCCTTTGCAAGGGATTCAGGGGGTCTCCTTTCCTCCGGCCAGAATGTGGGGGAGAATTTGCTCTGGCCACTCCAACATTCCTAGAGACCTCCTAGAGGAGTAGGATCCATTGGGACATTGTCCAGAAGAATTCAAAATGGTGGTCTCTGTGTATCCTCCTCTACCCCAGCCTCCAAACTCCTCTTTTCCTCTATGGGGCTCTCTGCCTTCACCTTTGCCCAAACAGGGGCTGCCATGGGTGGTGTCAAGTCCAGGAGATCAGGACCACATAAGCAGCCCCTGGGGGATGAAGTCTTCTTTCTGCCCAGGCATGCGGGGTGGCCAATCCCCACCTTCAGCTCCCATTGGCAGCCAAACTATAAGATCCTTAAGGTACCCAAGGTTTGTGTCTCTGGTCTCACAGTCAAGTTCCAGGAGGCCTGGGCTCACGAGGAAGGAGTGGCAATATAAGAGCTGTTTCCCATTTTCTTTGGCCCCTGCAGGGCCATGGTAGAAACTTCTGACTGGAGAAGAGAGTCGAGGGGCAGATGAGTTTGGCCTGAGAGAGGCATGTGCTTCCTTTGGCCTTGGCTGTCTTGGCTGGCAGCTTTAGAAACCCATAGAAGAAACAAGAGGAGGGTGAAGCCCAAGCAGCTGGGCTGGGGGCCTGCTGGTTTCCTGGTAGGTAAGGGCAGAGGACTCCTGGCCCAATAGGCAGGCAGCAGCTCTGGTCCCCAAGCCCAGTATGGGGACTGGGGATGTTCCTTCCAGTGTCCTTTGCTTTCCTCCGCCCTGCCTGCAGGCCTGTGGTCCCCGCCCCACCTGTGCCTAGGGGAACACGGGGGCCAATGATGTGCTGCAGGTCATGCTGTCCTTGCCTGGAAGCCGGCGATCGTTGAACGTGTGCATGTTGATGACGGCGTCAGTCTTGACCATCATGGGAGGCTGCGCCTTGTGCTTGACCCGACGCTGGCAGGTAAGGGAGAAGCGGATTTCGTCGGCCATGGTACTGCAGAAGGAACGCTGGGGTGGGGGTACGGGGTGGGAGGGCAAGGGGCACATGGGTGAGGCCCGACCCTGCAACTCCAGCCAACTCCCCCACTTCCTCCCAGAGCCTGTGCTAAAGCTACCGGGTCTCCCTCACACATTTACCCCACCTGCCTCCTGCCCCCTGTAAGGTGATTATTTTGAGTAGCAGCCTACAAAACATCACGTCCTTGTTTGGACTCTAAGGTGGTATCATCTTAGCCCCATTTTACGGATGAGCCAACTGTGGCTCTGATTGGCATGCACATTCACGTTTGAGGAATGTACCCGCCTGACTTTTCTCCACTAGCTTCTGAAGGCAGGAACCAGCCAGTTTCATCCCTATGAGCCCAGCCCCCAGCTTTAGGCCTGGCTCAGAGTCAGTGCTTAAGAAACATTTGATGAATATATGGGTAACCTTGCTGGAAGGGCTTCCAACTGAGCGGAGGGGTCACCGCGCTCCCACTCAGGGAAGTTCAGTACATATTTCTCAACTGGGAGGCAGGACCCTGTAGGGCTGTGGGTGGCAGTGGCCTTTTCTGGCCTGGGTCCCTGTGCATATCCAAGAGGGACAGCTCAAGTGCAGCACTGCCCACAGGTATCTGATGACAGTGGCTCCTATGAGACCAGCTGCCAGAGGTTGTCCTGCAGCTTGTTGAGAAGGCAGTGGGGCTGTCAATGCCTCAACTTGCCCAGGGAGGCCCGGGCATCAGCACTGAGACAGTTTGTAGGTAGGCTGTGTGGTGAAGGGGAAGGGGGATCTGGCTTTGAATTCTGTCCCTGCCTCTTACCAGCTGTGTGACCTTGCCAAGTGTCCCCTTGCTTCCCCACTAAATGCAGACATCATCCCTCCTTGCCTCCCTTTCTTCCTTCTGAGACTATTTACTGAGACCCGCTCTGTGCCAAGCACTGTTCCAGGTGTTAGGCACACAGCAGTGAAAAAGACAGATAAGGTTCTAGCCCATGGTCTAGGAGCCCATGGTCTAATGATGGGACAGAAATAGATAATAAACATGTGAACAAATAATTTCAGAGAGGGATAACTATTATTAAGAGAATAAAGAAATGAAATGGGATAGAGTGGGGTGGGGAGGGGGGATAGGTGGGGAAGACTACTTGAGCTTCAGCTGAATGACCAAAAGACTCTAAGAATATGGAGCTCTGGGGGAAGAGCATTTCAGGTAGATGGAACAGCATGTGCAAAGGGCCCTGAGGCAGAAATGTGCTTGGTTAAGGACTAAAAATGTGGCCAGTGTGTATGGAGCAGAGTAAGTGAGGGGGGAGGGTGGGAAGGAGGAGGTTGGAGACGTGGGCTAGGACCAGATCTCATAGGCTTTTTGGTGGAATTTGGAGCTCATCCCAATTGTAATGTAATTCTAATGTAACCCAAAGAATTTGATTGTTATTTTTAGATGTATCATAATTTTTTAAACCATTCCCTATTATTGGACATTTAGGTTTTTTCACATTATAGTTAACACTTCAACAAACAACCTTGTCAATAAAATTGCACATGTCCTTGGCCACTTCCATTGGGTGCATTTCTAAAAGTAGAAATTGGGGCTTCCCTGGTGGCGCAGTGGTTGAGAGTCCGCCTGCTGATGCAGGGG
>NW_006780610.1:4643102-4652206 GCF_000442215.2 Lipotes vexillifer | reverse complement strand
GAAATTGGGGCTTCCCTGGTGGCGCAGTGGTTGAGAGTCCGCCTGCTGATGCAGGGGACGCGGGTTCATGCCCCGGTCCGGGAAGATCCCACATGCCACGGAGCAGCTGGGCCCATGAGCCATGGCCGCTGAGCCTGCGCGTCCGGAGCCTGTGCTCCGCAACGGGAGAGGCCACAGCAGTGAGAGGCCCTCGTACCGCAAAAAAAAAAAAGTAGAAATTGGTCAAAACGCATGGCCACTTTTAAAGACTCTGGCCATACTACAAAGTTACCCTCCAGAAACTTACCCTCTTGGACTCCCCCCAGCAATATGGGAACATGTCCCTTTTCTTATACCCATGTGAACTTGAACACCGAGAATTATCGTTGCCCCTCCTCTTTGCTAACTCAAGCTTGCTGATTATAAAGGACTCCATTTAATTTTGGATGGATGTGTAAGTGCATCTTATACATATGACTTAACTGCAATCTCCTTTCACAGTTGCCCTGAATCCCTTTGAACTTCGCTGTGAGAGGAGCTTCCCCGCAGCCCAGTAGCCCTCAACTCAAGGTGCACATTTGAATCATGCCGTACACTTTAAGAAGCCAATTCCAGGCTCTACCACAGGCCAATTAAAACACAGTCTCTGGGAGTGAGGCCAGGGTATTAGCACTTAAAACACTTTCTCCCTGTGATTCCAATTTGCTACTGGGACCCAGAACCACTACCTAACCACACTTGATGAATTAATCAGACAGGTTGAACCTAGCAAGCTTGGGCCGGCCCTCCTATCTCTTTATTTATTTATTTTTTTGGTTAAACTTTTGATTATGGAAATTTCCAAATATATGCAGAAGTGGAGAGAAGAGTATAATGAACCCCCTATGTAAGCATCACGAAGCTTCCACAATTACCCTGGAGGGGTTTATGCGAGGGAATGACACAGTTTGAATTAAGTTTTAAACAGGGCACTGGCTGCTGTATGGAGAGCAGCTGGTCAAGAGCAAAAGTGGAGGCAGGAAGGCCAGACTGGAGGCTGGTGCATGATCCAGCTGGACAGGATGGGTGTGGCCCGGTGTGGAGTTACACTGAGGGGAAAACATGCTCGGAGTCAGTGCAGAGGTGGGGCTGGCAGGGCTTCCTGGTGGACTGGATTCAGAGTGGGCTACGGTGGGGATGGGATCAGACACCACCTTGCACCTGGCACATAGGGGCTTAGAAATCAGCGCAGACCCCGTTCCGTCTCCTTCCCTTCCCCGCGCAGGCCCCAGCTCCTGGGGGCTTACCTGCTCTCGCTCGGCTGTCTTGCGGAGCTTGTATACAAACTCGCCCACAGCCACCAGCACAGACAGGACCAGCCCGGCGGCCAGGACGATGAAGATGCCCCCAATCTTCTGGATGCCCAGGGCGCTGGCCTCTTTGTTTTCCTCCTCGGGACACCCGCTGCCCCGCCACCACTTCTCCTTCAGGACGTGCAGCTTGTCCTCCTCCTGCAGCTGCAGGATGGCGATGGTGATCTTGTCCCGGTATGGGGAGCCTGAGTGGGGGAGAGAGGAACCTGGCTGTCAGCAGCCTTCAGTCCATCTGTGCGCCCCTGTCAGTACCCTGGTGGGTGCCAGACACCATCGCTGGGCCTCTCAGTATGCTCATCCAAAGGGGGACCCTAGTGCCAGGAGGCCCCCCTTGAAATCCACCTATGGTGTCTGGGTGGAAGGGTCCTGATTTGGGGTGGAGAGTCTTGCCTACGAATCCCTGTCTCCATAGGCCTGCAGCGCATCTGGGCGGCATCAGCAGGGGTGAGGTCAGGGAGAGGAGGCGTGACCTCTGAATTGACCCCCCACCTTTGTGCCTGCCCAGGTCTCCTCTGCTCAGGCCAGGGCTGGCCTCGCAAGGCTTGTGGCTCTACCTTTCTGTTTCTGGGCTGAGGATATGCTGCCTTTTAAGGCTCAGTGGGGTGACCTGGGAGAGGGAGCAGGGGGCCATGTGTGCGCATGAGTGGATGTGGTGGTTTCACTCACCCTTTGTCACCCGCCACCCTCCCGCCTGCAGCGCCATGCTCACCCATGGGCGTGCCAATGCCGTAGCCCTTGGAGTCGATGAGGCCCCCGATCTGGGTGAGGTTGCAGTTCCTCTGGGTGATGTACTCGATGGTGGTGGATTCCATGAGCAGCGCATAGTCAGCTGTCAGCGCCCGCTGGACGCCCTCCTCGTTGTTCTTCACCAGTGCCGAGGGCTTACTGCTCATGAAGGCCCACATCTTCTCGAAAGTGGAGATCTTGGATTTCTGGGCCGTGGGGAAGGATGAGGGGTGGTGATGCACACACAGTTACTGAGCACACAGGGATCAAGCACAGCTCACGCCTTAGCAGGGCCCGAGTCACTGAACTCTGTGCACAGTCCTCAGAGCGAGGGAGTGCGACCCACTGCTCAGATGTGGAAACTGAGGGCCTGGGAGGATAGGTCCCCAAACACACAGCTGCTGAGTCATAAAGCTGAGAGTCGAGCCAACCTACCCGAAAACGCTTGGCTCTTCGCCACGGCACAAGAACTTTTCAGGCTGTTCTTTTAAAAATTAATTTTCTCTCTCTAAGATTTATTGAACAATTAAACATGTGCAGGTCCTGTTCTAAGTGCTTTGCCTGTATTAACTCACTGGTTCTGCCCAGCAATCATAGGGGGCAGGTACTGTCATTAGCCCCATTTTACAGATGAGAAAATTGAGTTTAGCTGTGCCTCAATTTGCCTAATTTACTCAGACACAAAGTGGCAAAACCAGGCTTCTAACCCAGGCCATCTGGCTCCAGAGTCCATGCTCCTAACCATAGAGCTGCACTGCCTCGCAGAAACCACTGTGAGGGTGGGGGGAGGGGCAGGGGCTGATGAGGGCAAAGCTCGGTGGATTCTGGGCCTCCCGCTCCCACTTCAAGCAGGTGGCTCTATGTACCATGCTCCAGGGGAAGATTTGTCTGAGGCAAGTGTTCCTGTCTGTTCTCCTTCAAAACAGTAAAAGAGAAGCAGGGGGCTTCCCTGGTGGCGCAGTGGTTGAGAGTCCGCCTGCCGATGCAGGGGACGCGGGTTCGTGCCCCGGTCCGGGAAGATCCCACATGCCGCGGAGCGGCTAGGCCCGTGAGCTATGGCCGCTGAGCCTGCGCGTCCGGAGCCTGTGCTCCGCAACGGGATTGAGAGCACAGCAGTGAGAGGCCCGCGTACCGCAAAAAAAAAAGAGAAGCAGGGCGAGAATTGCAGAGAGGGGAGAAGACTGGGGGCAGTCAGAGCAGTTGGTCCACAGACCCCCTCAGCCTCTTGTTCCAGAGCATCCTGGGCAGGATGCTGCTCCGTGAATACGGAACCAGCATCCCTAAGATCGGGCCTGGTGGGTGGGCTGCTGTGCTTGCCCCGCCTTGCTGGGGAGACTCAGAGAGGGCCTGGGGCCAGGAGAGGGGGCCAAGGTGCCATGTTTCTTGCTGCCTGAGGAGACTGGGCAGACCTGGGTGCATGCACACATGAGATTTCTTGGGAACTTAGTGCCTGCTGGCTGCCTGCTCCCAGCAGGGATCAGCCTTGCCTCTGCTGATCCCAGGGGAGCAGGTGGCTCTGCAGGCCTCATTGTCCCTGGCTGTTTCCAAGTCTGGCTGTGCCTGTTTGTGATGTCAGCCTGTCTGACTGGCACCCGGCCCAGCTCCAGTGTGCGTGATGGCATGGGTGCGCTCAAACAGGCTGGTGCGGGGCTGCAGGCGGGGGGAGAAGCTGTGACTGCCAGGAGTGGCAGGGGGAGGGGGCTGGGAGGAAAGTGGACCTTCTCTCCAGGTGTTTCCTAGCGCTAAGGGCTCCCCTCCAAGACTGGCTCCTGGAGACCCAAGCATGCCTCGGGGAGGAAGGAGACCCGGAGCAGCAGGCAGCACCCCACTCGAGATTCCACCTGAGCCCCGAATCTCTTGAGTGCCAGGGATGCCCCCTTTGGGCACGGGGCCTGAGGGTGCCTTCATAGACGAGCAGCCACTCCCCTCCTGCAAATTTATCTGCCCCGAAGCTGAAGGCCTGGAAGGGCTCAGATGCCCAGAGCCCTCAGTGGGTTCCATCGGAGCAGCAAGCTGGCTGCCGCCTGCTCCTGCCGTCCTCAGCCTGTCCCACTATCAGCTATTCCTGCTCCCCAGCTATTCCATCCTCCCATGGCTCCCAGATGCTTACCCCCACCACTTAACTACTCTTGCCCTTAAGAACATTCCTGATGTCCAGCTCTTCCGACTCTCCAGACATTTCTTATTTTCTAGATAATTTCTGATATCCAGACTGCCTTCTCCAGCTTCTCCCTTGGGTCCATTCTCACTCTGCTACTTTTCCCGCCCTGATTCTCTACAGTCGGAAGCTTTGAACTGGTTCCGATGATCCCCATCCCTGGGATTCATGCCCTGGTGTGATCCCTTACCCTTGAGTGTGGGCTGGGCTCAGTGACTTGCTTTTAACCCCCGCCCCCAGGAGTGATGGGATGTCATGCCTGAGATTAGGTTACAAGAGACTGTGACTTCTGTCTTGCTTCTGCTCTCTCTGGCTCCTCTGGCTTGCTGCTCTGATGGAAGCTGGCTGCCATGCTGTGAGCTGCCCCATGGAGGGGCCCACATAGCAAGGAACAGAGGGCAGCCTCCAGCCGACAGTCAGTGGAGATGGAAACCCTCTGCCCAACAGCCCAGGGGGAACTGAATGCTGCCAACCACCACGTGAGTGAGCTTAGAAGCGGAGCCTGGAGATGACTACAGTGTTAGCCAGCACCCTGATCCCAGCCTGTGAGAGGCCCTGCACAGAGGACCCAGCTATGCCAAGCTGATTCCTGACCCACAGACTGTGAGGTCATAATGTTGCTGTTTTAAGACACTAAGTTTGCGGTAATTTGTTATGCAGCTATAGGTAACTGACACACTCTCTTACACGCATACTGACACAAGCTACTTTTATTCCCAAGATCGTTGCTTTTTCAGATGATCAGTTCCAACTCTTCTAATCAGGTTATCCAAGTCCAATCATCACTGCTTGGCAGGGACACATGGCCTCAGACACTCTGCTCTCTTGGTTATTGTAACTAAATACTATTCTCCAATCAGTGATTTCAGCACCTCAGCTCCTTTTCCATCCCAGTCTCTCCTGCTTTCCAAATTCTCCTTCTACTAGAGGTGGGAATTAGAAGTGTATGAGGCCATCAGGGCTCCTTTTACATCTCCTAATGCATGTATGTATGCATGCATCCATCTGTCCAGCCATCCATCTACCTATCCATCCACCCACCCATCCTCTCATTCATCATGTTCATGTTCTCACCCATTCACTCACACACTATCTACACACTAATTCATTCAACTAACTATCCACCCAGCCTTTTACTTATCCATCCATCCTTACATCTCACCCATCTTACCCACTCATTCTCTGACACAACCAGCCATCAGTAACGAAAATGAACCACACAGGGAGCCCTGTCCCACTCCTTCTGTCTCAGAAGAGGATGAGAACTTCTCCTCTTTCTGCAAACGCCTCCCTGCATCCTCTCCTCAACACCCTATTCCTTCTATACATAGGCATGCCTGACATCAAAATATATGCTCTTCCCAGTAACACCCCATCATAAATGGAGATAGAAATTTCCATTGGAGGCTGGCGAGGGAGAGGCTGGTATTGAGGCTGATGGGCTTTGAGCAGAGACACGTGAAAGCCTGAGGCAGGTGAAGGAATGGAATGGGGAAGATGGGTAAAGACACCAGAAAGCTTGGGCCAGTTAAGATGAGAAGTGGCGAGAAGGCGGGAAGCTGGCTGTGATGCTGATTTCAAGAGGTTCTTCTCTCCCGGCTCCAGTGTCAACTAATTCATTACCTTCATCACCTTTAGGCAGATGGGTCTGAAATCTTCTTGCCTAGAAAGGCCAACCCCTGTGTTTGTCTCATATCTTGGGATCCCCATTTTCAACAAAACCCACTGATAGTTTCTGATTCCCCTTAGGTTCTGTCCTTGAGTGATTCTGTGATTCTGAGAACATCCCTGAAAAGCTTCCCTGTGCACCTCTGAGGCAGGGAGGGATACAGCCAGGGCCCCTCCTGGAATCTCAGTCCCCTCTCCTATCTTCCTGGGCCTGGTCACAAGATGCCTGAGTTCCGTCACTGGCCTGAGTTAGTTACCACCCCAGGGAATGGAGTCTCACATACCTACGGCTCCAATGCCATCCTCCCTGTCCCAGCTCCAGTGGGAACCTTAATAAACATTGCTTCAGGGCCAGTCACCCAAATCAATTAATGGAATCGCTTGGAGCAGCCAATACCGGGTGACATGCCAGGACGGAGAGGATTTTTTTATCAGTGAATTTGGCAAGAAAGTAAGTTTCAGACTCACGACTTTCAATTCTAGCCTCCTCAAAGAAGTAAATTGATTTTCCCCAACTGAAGATATTTAATCTTGAGAATTTAACATTTCTGTACAAGAAAATGTATATAGATATATATATATATATATATATATATATATATATATATGTATGTATGTATAAAAATATATATCAATTCCAAAGAGAGCTGAATCTCAGGGAATGTGTGTGGGGAGGCAATGTGATTCCATGTGAGACCTTGGGTATTTTCCATACTGGAAAAGAGAACTTTTTCCAGATTAACTGGCTTTCTTATCCCTGGATGTGGAGTCTTTGGCCTTATTGGATCCACGTACCTGAGCAGTTAATCATGTCTCTTGGGTTATTTTCATGGGGACCAGGAGGCTCCCTGCCTCTGCCCACCTTGCCAGGGCAGACTTGCTGACCCTCTGGCCCAGCAGCTGCCTCTGCTGTCTGCATGTGCCCCTGAGGCTTGCCTGTGCCGGGGCTGCAGGCTGGCCCCTGAAGGGAGAGTTAGGAGGTGAGGGCTGCAGGCTGACCCTTGCAGGGGGGAGTCAGGAGGCGAGGGCTACAGGCTGGGGATGGAGGTGGTGGGAGGGGTTGGCTCCACTGCATGGACTCTGGTGTCACACCTAGCTGGCTTCAAATGCCAGCTCCTTCTGTGACCACAGGCAAGTGATGTCACATCTCTGAGCCTCACTTTCCACATGTGTAAAATGGGAATCAGCTTAGCACAGAGCCAGGTTCCTAGGAAGTGCCTGACAAGCAGCTAGTGTCATTCTCTGTCTTTAAGCCTCCTTTATTCTCTTTAAGGCTCAGTTTTCTCATCTAGAAATTGGGGACAGTGATTTCTAGAGTGCAGAGTTTCTATAGAAACTAAATGACATAGTACTCAGTGGCAGAAAATTCCAGTACTGAGACGGGCCAGGCAGAGTACTGTAAATAAGTAAAGACCGCTGAGTGGAGTTCTGATAAGCTGGAGACGGCTGTCGCCTCTTGGCACCTGACAATCTCTCTTCAGGAGAGCCAGCTCAGTGAGGCCCCTTCATCTTTCACATTTTTGAGAAGCTGGATATATGAATTTTTTAAATGCAAAAATCTCCCCATTTTAAAATGCTGGCCACTAATTAAAAATATATAAGAAATGTGCTGCCCCTAAAATCCTATCTGTGGGCTGAACAGGGCTGTGTATCACCAAGAATAAACAATAAAAATAGTTAACATTTATTGTATGCATACTCTGTGTCAGGTATGGTTCTAAGTTTTCTATATAAATTATCCCATTTAATCATCTCAATAATCACCTCTACAAGGTGTGTGTGTGTGTGTGTGTGTGTGTGTGTGTGTGTGTGTGTGTGTACTATTATTATACCCATTTCATAGGTGAGAAGACCGAGGCACAGAGAGGTCATCAGTAACTGAGTCATTTTCAATAACTTCCCATCATCCCCAGGCCTCCCCTGCCCCTTTTGCTGCCTTCTGCCTGCCTGCTCTGGGTCTCTTCTATTCTGAGGACCTCTGGGCTCCCCCTGAAGTGTTTAGCTCTGTGCAGAGGTAGACAGCCATCCTGTGATAGAGGCACCAATGTCCTCCACAAAGCCGCCAGGCCCAATCCGGAGGGACCTGGAAGAAGAGAGGTTCTCCAGGTGTCCACTGGCTGGAGCTTCTCCATGGGACTCCAGTTAAACCCTTGCCTCAGGAGGGGACTATGTGGCAAAGGAGAAAAGGGGCCAGCCGGCTTGCCCATCTTCTGGGTCAGCCAAACAGAGGGGCATCCAGAGGAGAAAGCCTTTGCCTTAAATGTATTGTGTGCCTAGCACTGGCCTAACCACTGTATATACAGTGGCTCATTGAATCTCCTTGCTAATTGCTGCATGGTGGGAATCAGTATCCATGTCATCCAGGTGAGCAAACTGAGGCTCAGAGAAGTGAAGTGACTTATCCAAGGTCACCCAGCACAGACAACAGCCAAGACTCAAGTCCTGGTCTGTCTGACTCTGAGACTGATGTGACTTGACTGCGCCAGGCTGCACCACAATGAATTCTGCCTGGTCACTGCATTTCTGTCCTCCTATCCTGCTTCTGCTTGAAAGCAGGGCTAAGTCTCTATCAGAGAGGCCAGCAGACAGGTCAGGAGAAACTGGGAGCTGAGCTTGGGAGCACCCTCCTGAGCCTTCCAGCCCAGGGAAGAGTCTGCTGAGCAGCTGGAAGGTAGGGAGATGGACTGGATGGCCTCTCCAGGCACCTTCCAGGCTCAGTTGCTAGGATGGGGCAAAGCTGTGCAAGGGGTGGGGCTTGATGGTGCCAGGGACCTGCGGAGCCTGGAACTCTTGGTCCCCAGCTCTACCTCTTTCCTAAGTGGCTGTCACTCACACACAGTGCCTCCCCACGTGTGATGTGTCTCTCCCACCGCAACACCAAAGAGGGCTAAATCCTTGGAGAAGCTGTCTTCTGACATCCTCTGCCTTCAAAGCTGCCCAGCCCTCGCCACCAAGAACACGCTTTCCCAACGTCCTCCTTTACATTTTGCCTACATATTTTTACAGCCAAACAACACTTTCAAAGGCCTCCTTTTTCTTCTCCTAATTAATTTTTATCTTCCAAGATGGAGGGAGGACAACACAGGAGACATTGTTTGTGATGTTTGCTGCTCCCTGACAACTCTCCAAATGAAATTTCCTCTAGAATGATGGGCTGCCACTAGCCACGCGTCTCCCACGCTACAGGGTGGGGGAGCGAGGGATCTGGAGCCCCCCCCCCC
>NW_006780610.1:4608328-4642908 GCF_000442215.2 Lipotes vexillifer | reverse complement strand
AGCGGGGGGTCTGGGGCCCCCCCCCCCCGAGAGACCGGCGTCTTGCTTCCTGCTGTTGTCATCTTTGGACGGGAATGGGCTCTCTCCCTCGAGTGCTACTCTCAGCCAGGGGGGCTTTTTAAGACAGTTTGCAGCTTAACCAGGAAACATGCTAACTGCAGAAATGAAGTTCATTTGCTCTGTGCTCTGGAACCTTCAGGGGTGCTACCTGCTGGGTTCCTGTCCTCAGCATGGTCTCCTGTATTTGCTTTACTTGGCCTCTGCTGTCTTTTAATTCCATCCTTTGATTCAACAACGGCATCCACTCAACGTGATTATTTAAGCAACTACGATGTGCCAGGATGGTTCTAGGCTGGGGATACGGCTTCACTCTTCCCCAAGGAACTCCTGGACTGTGGCTGGCTCCTTAGAGAAACAATATGGACACGGAGACAAAGAGCACAGGCATTAGAGCCAGACTACTTGGATTCCAATCCTAGCGCTGCATTTCACCAGCGGTGTGACGTTAGGCAAGAAGTATGAACTCAGGTTACTTTCTGAGCCTTCCTTTCATCATGTGTTAAATAGAGGTGATAATAATAGTCTCAACCTTCTAGGGATGTTATGAGGATGATAGGAGTGAATACAGGTAGAGTACTTGGAACGTTGCCTGGCACACAGTAAGTGCTCAATAATTGTTACTATTATTTTGACTTTGCCAATGTCTCCTATGGCAACCTCTGGAGCTGATTCCTGTTCAACTCTAGTGCCAGTCTTGCCGTATACACTCATGGGTGGGAGAGAGAGGACCACCCCTCCAGGAGAAGACCCTGGAGTGGCTGCGGGAGAGGGCAGTGTGTGTGCAAACAAAGTATCTGATTGTACATCCGGCTCCATTGATCCTTGATCTGCTGTTTGATCACTCGCAACTCACCCAGCCCCTCTGGACCTCTGTTTCTCTTGGTTAAACTCAGGTTTCCTTCCAGCTCTAACTTGAAAGTGACCATAAGGAGGCTACCCCCAGGCCCAGTGCAGGGGTGGGGAAGGGGGAGGGCTTGAGGAGGGAGGTATGACTAAGGAGGGTGGGCTGGGGGTGGGGCAGGGAGGAAGGAAGTTTGTCCAGGGACCTTCTAGGAGGGTCTTTTCTTCTAGCTCATCATCCGAGGTGGGGATAATGCATCCACACTCAGGTTCCTCTCTGCCTACATAACAGTCCCACCGCTGCTGGAAGGGAGCCTAGGCAAGAGGGCTTTCATTTGAATTAAAGCAGGAGACAAGGTGGCCAGAGAGCAAGCGGAATTCATTGGTGATCAGGAGAGCAAGGAAGGGGAGTTGGTTCTGCAGCGGGATGTGGAGTTGCTGTTTCTGGCCAAAGGCCCTTGGGAGCCTGGGCCCCTAAGCCCCAGCATCACAGCTGGGTGGCAGCATCTGTGTTCCTCCCCTGCCCTCCTCACTGCACCATTCGCAGGGAAGGTGGGTGAGGGTGGAGCAGGCTGCGGGAGGTGCTGCTTGATGCCGAGGACAGCAGCTCGGTGGGGAGCAGGGACCAGGCTCTTGGAAGCCAGTCTGAGCATCTGAGCATGGAGGGAGGCAAGGGCATCCAATCAGTGGCAATGAGCCTGCACTGGGCTTATTTATGCTGCTTCCCTTTGATTGGGAGCCGTGCTTAGAGATGGGCTCATCTGTAATGCATGAGGGATGCTCTGGCACAAAGGGCTGGGCCATAGCCTGCGGATAGGCAGAAGCAGGCGCAGCACACACACACACACACACACACACACACACACACACACACACACACACGCATGCACGCCCATCCCCCCACTCACACTTATCTAAGCACACCTGTTGGGACATTTAAGCAGACAGACACGCGTGCACTCTCCACCTACATATCCATGTAGACACTGGCACACACCTGTAAACAATCATAGGCACATATCCAGATGCCCAGATCACAGAGACACATGCACACATATGCTGGTCAGTACATATATGCAGACACACATGTCCAAGCATAAAGACACACAAGCACCCAGACAGGCTGGCTCTTGTGCATGTGCACACATGTGCACACATACATACATGAATGTGCATTCACACGTTATATACCGCTACACGCGCACGTGAAGGCATTCACATACATACTTGCTCGCCCTCATGAACACATACACCGGGTCCCAGAGAGCCCCTAGTGTGCTTATGACAATGCTTTATCTCCCCCACACTCTAAATACATGGTGGTGACCTTGTAGGAAGACCGAGTTTGCCAGAGGCAACATCCCAGTGCGGAGTGTGTTTCCTCTCTCTTTGCTCTTCACTAAGCAGCTGCTTCTAACCTTAACAAGAGGCACAGGGGAGGCCAGGGTGGGGAGCGCTACTGGGGCTCCATGCCCAGGAGGTAGAAGGCTTTCCCACCCAACCCCTTCTTTCTGTCCTTACTCAGGCCCCACTGGAGGCTCAATCTATCACTCAGAGGCTTAGCCTGGAAGGAGGCAAGGGCTGGGCGATGGGGAACCAGGGCCCGGTGGAAAACAAAACACCCCAGGCTTTCAGACTGCTTGACGGCAATTGACTACTAAACAAATACATTAATGAATGGACCCATAGCCACAGAATTCCCAGATCCTGACCATTTCTGAGAAATCATTAGAGCAGTGGTCCTCAAAGGGTGGGCCCTGGACCAGCAGTCTCAGCCCCACCTGGTAACTCGTTAGAAATGCACATTCTCAGGCCCCCCCAGGACCTACTGAATCAGTAACTTCAGGGGTGGGGCCCAGCAATCTGGGGGTTCCCCAAGCCTTCCAGGTGATTTGGACACACACTCAAGTCTGAGAACCGTGGCTCAGAACACGGGCTTTGGAGAAAGGCAGGCCTGGGCCAGCCTCAGGCTCCTTTAGCTGTGAGTCCTTGGACAGCCCGCTTAATGCTCCAAGCCTTAGTCTCCACACGTGTAAAGTGGAAACAACTGCAGTACCTACTTCACGGGATTTGTCACGAAGATTAAATGAGACCAAGCATGGAGCACCTGGCCCACTGTGAGCGCTCAGTGGTGGTAGCTATAATTATTATTACCTTAATTTCCAGAAGAACATTTACAGCTATTGGTGGTCAGGGTCACTCAGTTTCCTAAACCCTCAGCTACTCTAGTAGAAGGTGATAAAACAGTAAGGAACTAAGCCAACGCTTTACAAAACAGGAGGGTGCAGCAAAGTCACGGCCAGATCCCCATGAGAGCAGTAGCCTGAGCAGCTGACAGGGGCTTTACACGGACGCCAGCATCCCACGAGTGTAATATGCTAAGGAGTGCTTGTAAATGCTTGTTCAAGTTTTAAGCCTCCTTCCTTCCCTGGAGGATGTTCCCCCTGCTGCTCTCTCAGTGGTGGAGAGCTCACCCCAAGCCCAGGCCAGCCTCTTGGAAGTGGAGGCTGCTGAGACGCAAAGCCAAGGGCAGGGAGCCCCCTGGCCCCAGGGCCTGTTTGTGTGTCTGGGCCATGCTTCTCCTTCCCCCTTTTCCAGCCTCTTCTCTCCACCTGTCCTCCTCTGATGATTTAAGGAAACACAGCATATTCATGCTGCTTGTCCCAGGTATGGAAACTTCTAGGATTTGTGCTGGGACCAATCCAGATGGCCACATCACTACAGCTCCTCAAAGTCAACTGGTCCCAAACGGGGATGGGTGGAGCCCTGGGGATTTCTGGTCCTTTGGCTCTGTGTGGTTAGGGAAGGACAGTGGAGGGAGGGAGGTCTCACCTTGAAGAAGGTCATGGTGGCCCCGTCCTTGACAGCCCCATACTCGATTTTGGTTTGCTTGGCCAGGTCATCGGCAGAGTCAATGGGCGATTCCATGCGCTCCACGGTCAGAAATGCAGCCAGGTTGGCCGTATAGGAGGAGATGATGATCAGCGTGAAGAACCACCAGATGCCACCAATGATGCGCGTGGACAGGGCTTTGGGCATCAGTTCAGACCCTGGGAGGAGGGAGGAGGAGACTGGTGGTCCCTGACAATGCTCAGACCAGGGCTGCTCTGGTCCTCTGGGACACCGACTCCACTGCCAACCTAGTAACAGCGGAGACCTCTTCCCTCGACCAGTGGTTCTCAAAGTGTAGTTCCTGGACCGTCAGCATCACCTGGGAACTTGTTAGAAATGCACATTCTCAGGCCCCACCCCAGGACCTAATGAATCAGTAACTTAGTGGTGGGGCCCAACAATCTGGGCTTTGATAAGCCCTCCAGGTGATCCTGATGCAGGCTAAAATGTAAGAACCACTGCTCGAGAAAAACACACACACGTACAACATTTCCCAGGCTTGTCGGACCCTCTGATGCCTATCTGTGAACCACCTGTGTGGTCCCAGGTTCTGAACACCTGGAAGTCTTGAGTGAATCCTGCTCTTAGCTCTTAGTTCTCTGTGTGATCATGTGCCAGACAACTTCCCTCTCCGGGACTCTGTAAAGCATCGTCCTTCCTCTGTCCCAGCCTCATGCAAATACCACAATGCTGCTGTAATGATATAATTTGAGGAGGAACTGTGTTGGAAATACAAGTGGTATGCAAATATAAGATTGCTACAGGATGCTTTGCAGGAGGAGAAAAATCAACACTTTTTGAAGCTCTTTGCCAAAATAGATCACTCCTTCTCCCAGACCTTGGGTGCGAAGCACAATTTAGTTGAAACCTTCTAACTGAAGTAATTAACTAGGTGGCTTTCAAGAGATTTAAATAGCAAGTGACTCCCGAACTTTCCAGAATATTTGGCCCTGCCATCTGAAAAGCGTCTGCTTTGATATGGATGAATTTTTTTCTCAAAGAAATCACTCAAGGGAGAGTTTTTCAAATACATAACTATTTTTCTCCCTCCTAATCAAAACCTTGTGGGGACTACATCAGGGACCAGTGCTTTGAATAGCAGCAGGAGGTGAAAGGGAAGCTATTACTGCATTGAGGGGCCTCCAGGTCCTTCCCAACTGTCAGTGAACAAAGATGATGAATGAAGAAACAAGGTGAGGCTTCAGGACACTCATTAATGGTGGGGACAGAAAGAGGCACTTCCCTCTAAAGCTGCCTGTCACTTCCCAGCTGCTGGAGACCACGCCCCCACCTCCACCCCCAGCTTCATCTGCCTGGCCCTCCCCCAAGCAAGGGGCTAGAGTTGCCCCCAAAGGGAGAATGACTTATTTTACTTGTTTGCTTAGTGAGCTCTGCCAGGCTCTGTCGGGCCCCTGACCTGGCCTCTGTCGTGGCTGGGAGTTCGCTCAGGTCAGGGTCCTTCATTCAAGTGCCCAGCACAGGGCTTGGCATGTAGTGGGGACTCAGGAGACACTGAGATAACATCAGTCATTCATTCCTTTGGCATTTGCTAGTATATATCTACTGAGGACCAGGGTTTGTGCTGGGCCTTGAGGATACACACAGATGAGTGAGGGACAGAGACATTCTTTGCCCCTTGGATCTCCTTCCCTCCCTGGTGCCCTTGCTGCACACTGTCCCTCTGTGGGTCCCTAACTCAGGCAGAGGTAATGAGCACTTGGCTCCTGGCCAGCAGGGCTTGGGGGTGGGGTTCCTCTGGGGATCTTTCCTGGCTGGGGTTCCCTCCCCCTGTGCTTGCCCTCCAGCCCCTGGTGTTTCTACACTACGCTCCTTGCAGGTGCTCTGCTTTCTGAGATATTTGAGCAAGTGCAAATCTTTCCAAAAGATGGGCTACCAGCCGGGGGTAGGTGCAGCATCCCAACCCTCCCTCAAGAGGATGTAAGAAAAAATGGCGTCCTTCTGTGTTTCCCAGCTCTGATGCACTGAGGCCAATGTCCCCACCTCAGACATGCCCTTTTCGACTACCAGGCTCCCCAGAGTCCAGTTCCCACTACATTCTGAAGTTTTCATAATCCATCTCTGTCCTCCAGCCGCATGGCCACTACCTCGGCTCAGGTATCATCATCTCATTCCTGCAGTAGCCTCCCACCCAGCCTCCCTGCCTCCAGTCTCTCCTCATCCTCAGCCCAACTTTGCTCAGCCAGATTCTGTGGTGGGGAGGCCATCGGTGGGGTTGGCCCCAGCAGACAAGATGCTGTGTGTCCATTGCAGCTGGAGCAGGAGGGGCTGGGGATGAGCCCTGCATGCCATGGGTGGGCATGGCTTATATGCTTCAGCCTCAGACCCTGAGCCGGTCCAGCCACAGTAGTGATGGAGCTTGGGGACTTGGGAAAGGGCACACACCTAAGCATCCAGGTGTCTCCAACCTTCTGAGGGCTTGGCAGGTCTGAGGCTGCCCTGGAGGGTGGGGCTGGCTCTGCTGACACTGGAGAGGAGGCTGCTTGGGGAGGGCACACATACCTTGCTGCATCAAGGACCCCATTCCAAACCAGAAGCTGTTCAGAAGAGTGAAGTTATTTTCTACCACCTCGGAGCCAGGGTTGCAGGGGTGAGCATCATACCACTCATAAGGGCTGAACCTGCAGCAGAAAGAGGGGGGCAATGAGGCGAGGCTACGGGGAGCCGGGAGGGAAGGAGTGTCCAAGCCACACAAGCCGGCGGTTTAGCAATCAGTGATATGCCGACAGCTTTAGCATCAATTCCCTCATCGTTCTGATGGGAAGGCAGGGAATGGGAAACCAGGGCCATTTTGCTTCTCGTTCTTTATTGTTAGTGCCCTTTTCTGGTGATAAAAGTAATTCAGCAGTATCTCTTAGAATTAAAAGTGCACATGCCCTTCAACCTAGCAATTCTGCAACTCATTATCCATCCTAGAAAAAACACTCCCACAGGAGCACAAAGAGAAGGGTGCGAGGGTGTTTATCAAAGCATTATTTGTAATAGCGAAAAACTGGAAACAACCTAAATGTCCTTCAATAGAGGAATGATTAAATACACTATGCCACAATCGTACTTTGAAATATCATGCAGCTGTTAGAAGAGATGTACCAACAGGGAAATATCTTCAACACATACTGTTTGGTTTTTTAAAAAAAGTGATACAAGTAAGAACAATATAATCACATCTGTATAAATAGATTCCTGAAGACACAGTTGCATATAGCTATTTATGTACATTTGTATATAAATGCATATAGAGTCTGGAAGGATCCATATCTAAAAAAATATCACTGTTTACCTCAGGGGGGGTTGTTAGAATGGCAGAAGAAATTTCATGGAAGCCTGTTGCTTTGTATGTATTACATGAATTTTGAAAAATGAGAACAGGCTTTTGAATTACTTGTATACTTTAAAAAACCTTAAAATGGAAAAATAGTAAAATACACTCTTCACAAAATAGTCAAACAGTACAGAATACAATGGGACAGTGAAAGTACACCATGATCCCACCCCCTGGGAAAAAACAATGTGTTATATATTTTTTTCTGATTTTTCTCTCTGAATATGCAAATACATGCATGACAGGAAAAAATGTTATTTAAAACTCCCCACTGCCTTCTAAGGAAGAGAAGTCCTGATAACTGGAGGGATCTTTGTTTATTTACTGTGTGAATTCCAGTTGAAGAATTGGAAATGTAAGCTAGAGGAAGCTGGAACACTCTGGAGAGATTGAGAGAAAGTCCCCACCAGGCTGGAGTGGCTGCAGTGACTGGGGTGACTGGAGTGGCTGGTGTGGGGTCAGATGCTGAGATGAGAGACCCGGAAGGAGAGACACGTCTGATAGAATTTTGTTTTGTTTTTTAAAGTGTGATGAGCTTTAAGTGTGATGTTGTGACTTTCCATCCCCCTTCTAAAAGCTTTAGTAAATTAAACATTGATCACCAATGCTCACATGAGGAGAATTTTGTTTTCACAAAGCAGGAAGATCCTCCAGATAGGAAATTGCAAAGTGAGCCTTCAAACCAAGATGGGGATTTTCAAAGTGAATGACCACAAACTGGTTAGAGGCTCTAAAAATCCACAAGAAAGAGACAGAGGATGAAGAGAGATGAGAGACTGTTGTGAGAAGGGTTTTAGAGAAAGCCTTTGGAGAGCTGTGTGTTCAGGGGCCCCTGCATTGAAGTCTAGGGAGAGCAGCTTCCACAGGGTGGCTGGGGGAGCTCGGGGGTGGCTCTGGAAGGAGCAAATGCGGTGGACACCACCTGGGAAGTCTGGAGGGCAGGGGTCGGGCTGATGCGTGCTTCTTAGGTGAGGCAGGAGGGTGAGTCCTTGCTGCACGGCACTGGCCTGCAGGCCCAGACATGGCCAGGGCTAAGGACGTTTCCCTGGACCAGATGGGCCCATGTAGAAGAGAGATCCAGCCCACATCCACCTTGACTCCTATCCGAGAAGGGCAATGGGACTCCAACAGGGAGAAGCCATGGAGCAGGGGCTGCTAGAGGACTAGGTGCTGAGCGGGGGAGTGGGCTGACCAGGGAGGCACTGCCAAAGGGGGCCTACATGGGGGCGAGGGGAGAAGTCTGATCTGTGAATGAGGGTAGAAATGTTGAGGACTATACCGGACTCAGCCTTCTAACTTTTGAGTTGAAACAGTGCGTTTGTGCTTTAGAGAGAGACCTAGGGTTTCTGAGCTCTGGAAGCAAGCCAAAAGTGACAGGTCCTGGCAGAGCTTTCACTGGGGCAAAGAAATTCACCTCTGAATGCACTGGAAGGTGGGTGAGAGACAAAGTAAAGATGATTTCTGATGAGCTCTCATGAGCCCTGCTTTTTTTTAATGTACACACACATATACAAAGTATATATATGATATATGTGATAATCTTTTAACACACACAAAAAATCATATCATATACCTTGTCTTAGATCTTGGCTTTTCACTTAGTAAGTCACCAGCCTCTTTCCAGATCAGTCCTTCCTGATCCCCTTTATTCTCTATAACTAATTAATAGGTGTTTTTTTAACACATTTTTTCTTTTTTTTTTTTGCGGTACGCGGGCCTCTCACTGTTGTGGCCTCTCCCGTTGTGAAGCACAGGCTCTGGATGCGCAGGCTCAGCGGCCATGGCTCATGCGCCCAGCGGCATGTGGGATCTTCCCGGACTGGGGCACGTACCTGTGTCCCCTGCATTAGGCAGGCGGACTCTCAACCACTGCGCCACCAGGGAAGCCCCAGGCCAGTTTTTAGGATGGACAGCCCTGTGCCCTGCTGGAGCTGCCCGGAGGCGGCCTGGACAACTGCCCACCCTTCGCAGACCCCATCTCTTGGGCAGCTGTGTCCAGCTCTCCGGCAGCCAGCAAGGAGTGGTCCAAAGGACACAGGCCACATGGAGGGGAGGGGACAGAGGACCACATCCACACCACAGATGTGCTGTGCTCGACCTCAACAGTATTGTAAAAAATCAAATTAGTGGCTACTGACAAAAGCCACGAGGCTTCACATGAAAATCTGAACCTCCCTCTAAAATCATGAACGCCGCAGCACTGGTCTGTATTCCTGTTTAGCACAGTAGGTTAGGGCTGAGTGGTAGTCACCCTTTTCTCCACGTGTGTGCTCAGGTTTGCCTCAGTCCCCACTACTCCCTGCCGCGTACCACCCCGCCTGCTTCACTCCCTCATGCTTCCTGTGTGTGCCACCCCTGATTTAAAGTCGGGCAAGTCTTGGTTTGAAGCCTAACACTGCATGGAAAGGCTTTCTGACTTTGGGCAAAGACTTAACCCCTGTGAGCCTCACGTTCTACTTTTGTAGAGTGGAGATAATTGTACCGACCTCACAGGACTGCTGTAAGAATTTGTCAGGATGGGTGTGAATTGTGTTGTCAGAGTGTTACGCTATGTGACAATTGTCCTACGATGCTGTTCATGGCTCTCTGGCCAAGACCCTTGTCCCTCTCCTCTCTCTCCGGCATCCTGTGTCATTCCAGTAGGGCCAGAAATCCCATCTCTTCCAGAAAGTCTTCCCAGCCTAACCTTGAGAGGGGGCTCCTACCTGCCTGGCCAGTAGGTAGTGGGTGGGAAGGAGGTTTGGCTGCCAGCAGCTGATGAAAGGCCAGGAATTAGAGGGGGATGGGAGGCACATCAAATGAGCAAAGCTGATGCTGGAAAAACTCCAGCTGTTTGCAAGGGGGTGGGAGCCAAGAGGCCGGCTGGAGCTGCTAAAATTATGGTGAGAGCTCGGGAGAATGGCTCCTGGCTTTCAAAGGCTTGTTAGACCATTAGAGACAAGAGGCATAATGAAGGTCTCTCTGTGGCAGGCTGGGCTGCCGGCTGGGCGAGCAGGCAGGCAGCATCAGTCCTGCCGGCAGCAAAGAGCTTCGGAGGCAGGACAATTTCCTCTCTCACATCCTTCCCTTTGGTCTGTCTCTGTGTGGGAGGAGGGAGTGAAAAGAAGCAGGGTTGGGGGAAGGCTTTCAAAGAAGCCTCAGGAGAGAAAGAGGCCGAAACACCAAGTCCTTGGATCTCAACCTGCTTCTCCGGAGAAGTCTCGCTTCACACCGTGTTAGAATTTAGAGAAAAAAGAACCAGGGCAGGGGCAGGGGCTGGGGCTGGGGCTGGAGCCTGGAGGCAGGAGGCAGAGGGCCCAGGGCCCAGGAGCCACCAGCTTGGGGGGGGGGAACAGAACACGAATGTCCAGGTGGCCAGAGATGTGGGTTGCAGATAAAACACTTGGTGACCTGAGTTCACTTGCCGGATGTGTCCCTTATTGCTAGGATGGCCTTGGCGCGTACTGAGCCTTTCTGAGTCCAGATGTCTCCCCTTCATGGGAGGCTGTGAGAATTAAATAAGATAATTGGCTGTAAAGGACAGAGCATGGTGCTTGGCGCACAGACGGCGCTCAGTAAACACTGAGCTAAACCTGTTTCCTAGTGGCCTCTCCCTACCACCCACCAGTAAGGATGTGCTGTGTCTAATTCATGGGAACAACTAAATATGCAAGGGTATTGCTAGTACATGTGAGAGGCAGGTATGTGCGTGTGCCAAGTCTTGGCATGTGTGCATGCGTGTGAGTTTATGTGGCATTGTTCCCCCTGCTGTTGTGGACTGGATGGACACAGTCTGTTGGCCAAGTTTCAAGCTGCCTGCTGGGCCACCCAATGTGCCTGGGTCTGCTGTACTGGGTGCCTGGCCCAGGTGGTGCAGCCTTGGGCAGTGACTTAACCTCTCCTGCTCATAGGACCTGGGATACAACTGCTGCCTCTCAGAGTCATGGACACAGATCAGGGTGAAGACTGGGGGATTCAAGCTCAGAGGCCATGGAATGATCCCTGAGGGATATGAAAGGATCTGAGCCTCACGGAGGGAGGCAGGAGAGCAGGTACAGCAGTGGCCTGAACCTAGGCCTTCTGTGCCAATTGCTGAGGATGGGGGGACCTGCCTGGCTCCCTGAGCCTCTAACCCTGGGCCAGACCTCTGGTCAAGGCATTGCCCTTACCTGGCGATGACAAAGAGGACACAGCTGACACCCAGGTAGGCGAGGAGCACGTACATCCAGATGTCTGGGGACAAGGGGTTGAGGAAGGAGAAGACACTGGGGTTGGTGCCATTGGGCTTGCGATAGAGGATGCTCACACCGAGGGTCATGAAGGGCTTGGAGAAGTCGATGGCCTTCTCGCGGACGTGGGTGATGGTCAGGGGGGCCACGGCCAGATCTGCCTTCTGCAATGAGAGACAGACAGACTATGAGCAAAGCCTGAGACTAGCAGGAGACAGAACACCCCTTCTTGAAGGGAGGAGAGACGAGGGAGTGAAGTGGAGTCTGTTGCCTGAGCCCTGGATCACTTCACCACTCTGTAGTTTCAATATTTACTAACCCTTCTTCCGGGCCAGGCCATGCCCAGGGTGCTGGCAGACAATAATGAATTACACCTAACCCCTGTTCTCCCAGAGCTCATGGCCTTGAGGAAAAGGACAGTGGTATCAACATGCAGAGAATGGAACCCTACTGCAGCTGTAACCCATGTGGTCCATTCTCAAAACGGTGCCTTTCAAATACAGTTCAGCAATCTTCAAACATTTAAAAATAGCTGGTGTTCTTTCTTTGTGACTATCAAAGGTCATGAAGAGGACACAGAATCCACAGCAACCCTTATTTATATCTAGTTTCCTCTCCTATATACTTCTTGCATGCTTCACCCCATTTTGGATATTCTATATACCCTCAAAGCCCCAAAAACCAGTTAGGCAGAAATAATACTCTCTTTGGAGGGAAAGGGTGGGGAAGAAACTAAACAGGCAAATTCAGAGCCCTCTTTAATAGGAGAGGGGAGGCAAGAGAACAGAGCAGAGGAGGAAGGGGAGGGACTGGGGAAGGCTAGGGATGCCCATAAGTTGATCAATCTTAGCCCATCACAATTTGAACAAGGGGAATGATTAAAGGTCTGTATCTCTGGTCTGAGCTTTTTCTGACTAAAAATCTACAATCTCTCATGCGCATCTTTGCAGGCTTTCCTCACTGCTCTCCTCTTGCACGAGGCCCCACTAAACTTCTTTCTGTTTACCACATTCCCTTCTTGACCTCCATGCTTTGCACACACTGTGCCCTGTTGAGAATGTCTCTTCCTGCTGTCTAACTCTCACCGCCTTCCATATTCCTTTGCATATGCTATGTCTTCCAAGAAGCCCTCCCTGATATCCTCCAATTCTAAACTCCCGTGAAGCTTGCGCTGTCCCATGGTAAGGTCCTAACCTGCTCAGTTGAAATGGCAGTATGTGCAGCCATGTGTCTTTTTGTCATATCTGCCTATTTACCTGTGAGTTGCTAAGCGCAGTTGGGACTGTGGCTGATTCACTGCTTTGTTTCTCTACTCCCAAGCCCCATCTCAGCCTTTGCAATATTTGTTAACTGATAATGTGTCCCTCTGGGAGGCTGTGCCTTGGGCTCCTGTGGATATTTACATACCAGAATGTGAACCAAGTTATCACTTCCCTTCCTCGGGTGGGGCAGGACAGAAAGAGAGGCTGAGTCCTAAAGACCAGCACTAAAGACCCTTTTGCTAAGGGCGGCGGCTGCCTCTGAGAACACCCTTCCAAACAGTAGTCTCTAGGCAATCATCCGCTGACTTGGTCCAGCTTAGTTACTTAATTAATTAATTGAGTATTTAAACAATTAATTGTTTTGTGAGCTTCACTAGGCACTAGGGATACGCAGCTGAGCCAAACAGACATGGTTTCTGCCCTCCTGGGGCTTATAGTCTAGTAGGGCAGACAGGCGTTAATCAAATTGTTTTCTAAGTGGTAGCTATTAACACATCTCTGACTACACCGATCCTAGAATAGGAACCAGCAACCAAGTTGAAATGAAACTTCAAGACAGGGGGCTTCCCTGGTGGCGCAGTGGTTGAGAGTCTGCCTGCCGATGCAGGGGACACGGGTTCGTGCCCCGGGCCGCGAAGATCCCACGCGCCGCGGAGCGGCTGGGCCCGTGAGCCATGGCGGCTGAGCCTGTGCGTCTGGAGCCTGTGCTCCGCAACGGGAGAGGCCACAGCAGTGAGAGGCCCGTGTACCGCAAAAAAAAAACACACACACACACACAAAAAACTTCAAGACAGGGAGGACTGGTATGGGTAGAACCCCAGCTCCTAAATGACTCTGCAGGTGCTCCAGGCTGTGGGGCACTGGCACTGGCTGGGGGGCACTGCTCCAGGCTGGGGGGCACTGGCACATAACCCCAATGTTTCTCCTTCTAATGTCAGCCCCCACGGATGATTATTGACACTAGGAGCCCAAGGATTCGGTGAATCTTAGAACCTGGGAAAGTCAGGGAGGAGGGGCCAGTTTCATACTGGGACCTTCCTTTTGTAAGCTTCTAAATGTGTGAGTTGGAACTTGCCTAGCTTTGAAGGCAGAGGAAGAAGAAACAGGCAGCTGCTGCCACCCTAGCTCCCTGGAGCCCTCTCATTTCAGGGTGTGCACAAAGGAAAGCAATAAAAGGAGAGAGAACTGTCAGGGAAGGTGCAGAGGGACTAATGTGTATTTGCTCAAGACCTCCTGTGCACCAGTTGGGGGTACACGGGTGAGCAAGACTCAGTTCTGCTCTCATGGAGCTTCTGGTGAAGGGGGCCCCTGTTGGAGGCTGTGGATAGGACTCCAATTGGAGTGGGAGCTGGGGTGGGACATTCTGGAAGGTCCCTTTCAGTCCTGAAGTTCTAAGATCCTCTATAATGTTGGCATGACATCATTCTAGAACTTGGCCTCCCCTAGCCCTACCCCTTCAAAGCACATTGCTTTGGGAGGCTCTGTTCTGACTCCGGAGTCATCATCACTGTTCAGAATGCATTTGGAACTGGTCTCTGGGAATGGCTTCTGGGGCTTGGAGTGGATTCTTGGGAAGAACCTCAAAGTCAATGGTGGCAAATCTTCCTTCGGCTTTTGATGGCAGGTTGGATGACAGTGTTAGTAACTGAGGGGTCAGTGTGTTTGCAGCCAATGCCTTTCCCACCAGGAGTGTTCCAGGAGTGGCGAGGAAGCCAACCACAGGGCCAGAGGCCCTCTTTCTTCCCCCAGATGGTTTCAGAACCTTCAGAATCTCCCCACCAGCCTTTCTGCTCTCGGGTTCTAATGGTGTTGGAAGGCACCTGTGCCTACAGCAGCAAGACAACTGGTCAACCTGACCTTCACAGGAAGTTTTGATGTGTGTTCTCCCTTGGGCTTCAGGAAGGCTGGAGTTCTCCACTTTGGTTTTGGTTTAGGCAGGAAATACTACATTTCACCATTGGTTACGATTTCCCTGAAAAAGGCCTTATTTTGTCCAACTTCCCTTGAAAGAGCTAAACAGATGTCAAGCCTTTGCTGTTTCAGTTCATTACTCAGAATGAAAGGCCCAATCTTGGCAGGCTCTTCCCACTTGTGCAAGTTTTCTTTGAGGATGATTCATAAAATCATAGGCTGTCAGAGCTGGACAAGAGACCTTTAGCAACATCTATTCCAACCCGTATTATTTATGGAGGGAAACCGAAGCTCACAGAAGGTCCAAGGTCTTTGCTCTCATATTTACAGTAATCATGTCCTTGAACAAACCAAACCTCTGACTTGTGCAACACATTCATTGGTCTTATGGGTGATTTGTTAGCCCCTTCTGCCTCACTGAAGACCTTTCCATACCTTCTTTAAAAAAATAAACCTCTGGACCAGGTAGGACAGCTCTTCCAGGACACTTCTTGATCCCTATAAGCAGCTTTTTCCACTTACCGAGAATCTGTCAGGACCCGCCTGGCTCCAGCTGTCCTACTCGCCTCCATGCTTGCATAAGGTCAGTTGGCACCATTTGCTTTACCACGTCTCCACAACCAGAAGTGAAGGCAAGAATGACTTAACTAGCTACAGCTCCACATTTCTGCCCTTAGTATCCAGGCACTTTGGCTGCTGGTCAGATGCTATAGCCTCATACCCCAGAGTGAAACCTGGCAAGCCTCAGCTTGCTACCTGTGTCTGGTAGCCCAGTTGGCACCTGCCTACTTGGATTCCCAAGTATGGTCCCCACCAGATTCCCCATCTATGTGCTCTGCCTCTTGGTTGGGGATCCCCCAGGGCATCTGCTTGCTGACTGTGACCTGCTATAGTTAAAATAGTAAGAACTACTATCTTTCATAGATGCTTCTTATACGCCAAGCATTGCTAAGTGTACCACCTACATTACTTTATGCGACCCTCCCAGTAGCCCCATGAGGCACTAAACGTGATCACCACATTCCAGGTGAGGGTACTGTGGCTCATCAGGCTAGGAGGTTTGGTCAAGCTGGTGAGTGGCCAGTGGCGTTCGTGGTACAGTGATGAGCGTAGCCACCTTCCAGGCTGGTGAGTGGCTGAGCCAGTACTTGGACCCAGTTCACTGTGACCTCAAACCCCGATGTTTTACCACTCTACCATACCAGCCATGTGCAGTGTGGGATGAATTGGGCACCCCCTCCCCAAATATGTTCGAGTCCTAACCCTGGGTACCTGTGAACGTGACCTTATTTGGAAATAGGCTCCCCCGCTCACTGCCACGTAAAACAGTATTTTATTAATGCCACTGGGACTAAGCAACCTTGGAGAAATTCCTGGGTAGCGTAACTGGGGCTGTGCCTAGGGAGGACACACCTTCTCTATCTTCAGTGGGCGTGTCCACTTCCACACAGATCTGTTTCTCCCTGACTCCCGCTGAGTGCCCCTAAAGCCATCAGTGTGCAAACACCCTCTCCTGAGTGTGCAGCCTTGTGGTAGGCTCCTGGCATGAGCCTCTTTTTTATTCAGACTCTCTGTGTCACCGTATTTCCCTCGTACGTCCCCTAGCAACACTCCCCAAGTGGTTTAAAATTCCCCTAATACTACTGCATACCTATCTGAAGAGCGAAAAGAAAACAATATTGATAATACCAAGTGGCGATAAGGATGCAAAGCAACTGGGTGCCTCGTAGGTTGAGGGTGGATATGTAAAATGGTGCAGCCACTCAACGTTACTGGTTATTATAAGAGCATAGAACTCAGGAAGAGCTAGATGAAGAAGATACATAGGGAAAGTTATGCGGGAGAGGGTGCGGAGATTCCATGCTTTCTCTCTTTCTCTGGGTGTGCCACTCTCCCCACATCTCCATGTGTCCACCAACCCAGAAGCTCCGGAAATTAGGTCTTTGTGGTAGTCATCAAGTTAAGATGAAGTCATACTGAATTAGGGTGAGCTCCAAATCCAATGACTAGTGTCCTTATAAGAAGAGAGGACACACGGATACACACAGAGAAGGCCATGTGATGGGAGGCAGAGACTGAAGTGATGCCGCTTTGAGCCAAGGATGCCAAGGATTGCCAGCCACACTAGAAGCTAAGAGAGAGGCCTGGAACAGATGCTCCCTCTGGCCTTCTCTGCTCTGGCCTCTGTTTCCCTGTTCAGCACCCCCATTCTTCCTGAGGTCACTGTGACCCCTGCCAGTCTGCCGGGGTCTGGCCCAGCCTGCCTGTCTCTCACCAGCCTCCCTCCAGATCCGCCTGGGCATCTTGTTGAGGACTCTTTTTCATCCCCTCCTCACACTTCCATGCCATTCAGGGTCCCACCCCAGGTCCTCCTCTCTTCTCTCCCCAGCAATCCCCGCCTCTGTTTCTGTCTGTGTCCCAAAGTTCCCCCGAGGCTGTGTTCGTGACTCCAAATCTCCACCTCCAACCCTGCCACCTCCTCTGAGTGCCCAGCCATATGGCAGCCACCTCCTGAGACCCCAATCCCAACATGATGTCTGAACCTCTACCAAATCCTGTGGGGATGACCTCACCACCGCCCCAGCCATCCAAGCTAGAATTTCACAACTTGTTCTTGATTCCTCCCTCCCTTCTCCTTGCCTCCTTCATGCCGCCAATCACCAACCTCATCAAGTCTACCTTCATGTCTCCATCCTATTCCATCTACTTTCCTCCTTTCTGACCACAACCTTCGGAGGCCACCATGCTCTCGGCCTCCAGACTGGCCCCAGTTTAGCCCGGCAGCACAAGTCCCAATTTGATGTCACCCCCTTGCTCTACATCTTTCAGCTGTGCCTTGTAGCTCACAGGATTAAAACCGAATTCCTCACTTTAGCACCCAAGGCTTTTCAAGGCTTGTCTCTTGCCCCCTTCTCCAGCAGCAGCGTGCCCTCTTGGCTTCAGGCTTTCCACACTTAGGGCTCCGTCTCCAGAATCCCTAGCAGGATCCCAGGCACGTGGTGCCAGAACAGAAGCTCTTGATGGTAGGTGTCAGGAAAGGCCCCCAGTGTAGAAAGGGGGTGATGCCTTGGGTGTGCCTCAATCCCCCGTGAGTCTGATCAATATGAGTCAGTTCCCTGAGGCTCCAATTTGGATTCAGAGGAGCAAGGACTAGATCCCAGGTCACTGTGGCCCACCAGGGTGACCACGGCCGAGGGGCCAACTCTCCCACTGCCATCACGGCCACCCATGTGCATACTTTATTTTTTTTTTATTTATTTATATTTTTTGCGGTACGCGGGCCTCTCACTGCTGTGGCCTCTCCCGTTGTGGAGCACAGCCTCCGGACGCACAGGCTCAGCGGCCATGGCTCACGGGCCCAGCCGCTCCGCGGCATGTGGGACCCTCCCGGACCGGGGCACGAACCCGCGTCCCCTGCATCAGCAGGCGGACTCTCAACCACTGCGCCACCAGGGAAGCCCTATGTGCATACTTTAGACAGGAGGAAACGGTGAGGAGCAGGATAGCTCCCGTGTGCTGAGCATGTTGTGCTGTAGCTCATTAAATCTTCCCAAGAACCCTAGGCAGAAGGCTTTTAAAATTATTCCCATTTCCTAGAGGTGGAAATAGAGGCCAGAGAGGTTCAATAACTTTCCCACTGTCAGCTACAATGTGCTAGACCCTGAATTTGAACCCATCTCTATTGAATTCCAAAGTCATTAAAATACATGGGAGTAATTTAAGGGAGGGACAAGAGTAGGAGACTTTCGGGGGAGGGGGAGTGAGAGAGAGAGCAGGAAGTAAAGATGGAGAGAGTGACGATCGATCGGGGGGAGAGAGATGGGGTGATGGATGGAGAAATCACTGCTCTGTCCAATCACCTTTTTTGTTCCCATAGCTGGAGGCAACTTCGGGGAAGGCAAGTATGTGAGCAGGAGAGGGACACACCCTCTAGGTACCCTATCTTCCCCCATAACCCTGGCTCCTTGGAAGGCCTGTGGCATGGGACAGAGATGAGCAGAGTGTCAGGGAAGGACTTAAGTCCTGTTGCTCAGAGGCTCCATCCAGGGCCTCCAAATGGGCCTCGGGGAGCAGATCCTTGCAAAGGTGGGCATTCATCATTTTTACATCTTCGTTCAGATCCCTAATAAGGAAGTAATAATATTGCCAAGCTTTTACCACGCTTTCTATGAGCTAGTGAGAAGACTAATTATCTGACGACACTAATAAATGGTTATGATGTTATTAAAAATGGCACCAAGCTAGGATTAATAGGCTCATCAATTGTAGGGAATTGGGCTTAACAAGGTACCCGCATGTGCCGTCAGGGGCCACGGACTTGAAGGATACTGGGCTGCATGGAGGCCATGGATGAGACCCCCTCTTTTCTCCAGCTGAGGGTCAGCTTAGGAAGGTCTGGCTGCTGCTGGATTTTCTAATCCACCCCTTTGCAAATGGCTCTGCAGAGCTCTCGGGCTCCTGGGGATGCTGTGGGTTGCAAGACTGGCAACAGCCTCGTTCACTTCTGCATGTGGCCTCCACGGTCCACGGGATCCCCACTTCCTCCCCTGCCCAGCTCACCTCTGCAAGCGACAGGCTCAGAACCCACCCGCAGCCCCACGCTCCAGAGCTCCACTCATGAAACTCGGAGGGAGGGGGGAGTTGATAAATGGAGATGCCGGTGGGGCTTGCTGACTAATTTCCATAATAATTACAGTTATTACTAATAATGGTGACAACACCACTCCCTCCCATTTAGACTGAATTCCGCCATCTAGGAGCTGTTTCCCCACCAGTTGTCGCCTCTGACAACAAGTGGGGAAGAACACAGGGCAGGTATCATTATTCTCACCGTTGAGTTGGGAAATGAGCTCAGGGAGAAAAAGGGACTTTCTGAAGCCCCCTCCCCAGCCTCAAAGGAATAGCCGTAATGATAAAAATAAAAACAATAGAAGCAAGTACTAACACAGTGCTAACTACGTAGTACAAATATGTGAACTTAGTCCTCACAACAGCCTGTGGGGGAGGGGGCTATTATTATCATTCCCATTTTACAGCTGAGGAAACTGAGGCACAAAGAGGTTAAGAAACATGTCCAGGAGCACACAGCTAGTAAGTGGGAGAGTGGGAATCAAATCCAGCCCAAGTTCATGCTTTTTACCATTAGCCTCCGCCGCCAGCCTTTCCTGGGAGACCCACTTCCTAGGGCCGAGGAAATGATTCCACCAGTGAGGCTCTGCTTGAGCCTTCTTGCTCTGAGCTCCAGCCTCCTTCCCTTCCCAGCTCCCCTCTGACAGGTGCAGGAGGGCTAACACAAGAAGGCCCTGATGCTGCCTGCCTGCACTTGGAGAGGCGAAGTGATAATAATCCTTTTGGCTGAGGCTTTTCAGGTTGCAAAGACTTACTATATGAACCTTCCCTGCCCTGGGTCCTGGGGTCAGATGGCTTTCTGCAGAGGTCAGAGCCCAAGGCTCCAGAAGCGGAGAGCCTCCAAAGATTCTTTGAGTCCCAGCTCCACTGCTTACTAGCTGGGAGCCTTCACCTCTCTCTGCCTCAGCTTCCTTGTCTGTTAAATGGGTGGTAATAACAGTACCTACCTCACTGGGCTGTCGTAAGGATAAACGAGAACGGAATATGAGGGGTCTGGTGGTACAGATCCATTGCATTCATTAACAGGTATTTGATAGAAAATGCTTCTGGAAAGTTGAAGGCCCTGAGCTGGAAGGCAGGCAATGTTTAGTCTGTGCTAGGTGAGCCTGTACCAATGGCTCCTTTGTCTCCATCTCTCCTTCCCCCAGGGTCGCTCTCTGCCAGGATGCCCCACCCTGACGTGCACAGAGGACTTGGCCACGCCTCCTGGGAGGTCCTTGGTCCCTTGTGCTCCCGCCTCACTTACGTGATCAATGAGCTCCTTGATCATGCCGTTCCACTGGCCCTTGTCATCCTGTGCCCCATATTTCCCGTCCTCCACCAGCCGGATCTCATAGGAGAAGCCCAGGATGTGGGCCAGTTCCTTGAGCAGGTCGATGCAGTAGCCCTCGAACCGGTCATTCCCGAACAGGGTCCTGTCAGACTTCCGGAACATGACAAAGGGCTCCTCCTGCGGGGACAGATGGGAGAGGGGCAGACAAAGGCTGAGTGGGTGGGGCAGGTCCAGCTGGGGCCAGAGAGTTTGGGCCAGGTCCTCTGCAAGGGTGTTCTAAGCCATCTTTAGGGGGGGTGCTCAGAAGAATGGCCTGCTAAGTCAGGAGAGGGAAAGCGTACTTCCTGAGAGCCAACTTTGTGCCTCACAGATGGCCACGTACTGACGTGCACACAGCACTTAGTAGGCCCTTATTGATTTGATCGTCCAGTGATCACAGAGCTAGAAACTAGTGGAACTAGGATTCGAACTCAAGACTGTGATTCTGAATCCCACGCTCTCTCTGTTGCACCGTCAACACAGGCCAGTGGTCCCCAAAGTGTGGTCCCCAGACCAGCAGCAACACCCGGGAACTTGTCAGAAATGCACATTCTCGGGCCCCACCCAGACATACTGAACCAGAAACTCTGGGGTGGGGCCTGGCAAGGTGTGCTATAAGAAGCCCTCCAGGGGGTTCTGATGTCTGCTCCAGTGTGAGCACACTGCTGCAGAAGGCCCTTCATCGTTTCTTCCCTGACTGCTCCCCAGCTCCTGTCTAACAGATGAGATCTCCCTGCTCCCTGACACCTTTCTCTCTTTCCAAGCATCTAGTCCCCAGCGTTAGGATCTGCCAGTGAGTGATTCCTGATAACTATGATAGTTTGCATTTGCACGTGCCAGGCGCCAGCAAATCAGCAGACGAGATGGTGCCCATGGGGGTCCAGTGCAGAGCCCAGCAGAGCAGGAAGGCTCAGTGGACAGTAGCTGGTATTGCCTCCCTTAGCCTGAGTTTCAGCCTTCTGGGGGTAGATACAAGTAACTCCATTCTGTAGATGTACAATCCACGAGGATAACGTAACTCGTGGGAGGTCACTCAGCTGCCATAGAGAGAGGATTTGACTCAAGTCGGTGTGGTCCCAGAGCAGGAGCTCTTAACCACCTCACTGTGCCAGAGGCCCTGAGTCACATGGTGCCTCTCCCTAGTGGGCAGGGGGTCCTCAGAAGGTGGCTTGTGGGTCCAGAGCATAGATGACAGCTGTCCCACATCAGGTTCTCTCCCTCCCACGTGATAGGGAGCCAGTGAAGGGCTTTGAGCCAGTGAAGGGCTTTGAAAGGGCATGACTGTCTGATTTCTCATTTAGAAATAAACCCCTGGCAACCCTGCGAAGAATATCTGGGAGTAGAGGCAGGAAAACCTTGGAAAGAAGCTACTGACCTCATCCAGTATGAGATACACAGAGTAAGGAATGGAGGTGGATGGGTTGAACTCTCAGCAAACTCATCATTTACTGAGTTCCTAGTATGCACCAGGCATTGATTTAAACTCTTTTTCAGAGTGAAAAAGGCTCATAAGCTTTCAAGATAGGTGACATTACCATATGCTAACACATATATATGGAATCAAAAAAACAACAACAAAACTGGTCCTGAAGAACCTAGGGGCAGGACAGGAATAAAGATGCAGACTTAGAGAATGGACTTGAGGACAGGGGGAGGGGGAAGGCTAAGCTGGGACGAAGTGAGAGAGTGGCATGGACTTATATATGCTACCAAATGTAAAACAGATAGCTAGTGGGAAGCAGCCACATAGCACAGGGAGATCAGCTCGGTGGTTTGTGACCACCTAGAGGGGTGGGATAGGGAGGGTGGGAGGGAGACGCAAGAGGGAGGAGATATGGGGATGTATGTATATGTATTGCTGATTCACTTTGTTATAAAGCAGAAACTAACACATCATTGTAAAGCAATTATACTCCAATAAAGATGTTAAAAAAAAAAGATAGGTGACATTATCCCCATTTGATAGATGAGAGAACTGAGGCTCAGAGAAGGTCAGTAAGTTGCCCAAGGTCACACAAGAGTTGAATTATAGTCTGACGGAGTTCAGGTTCAGTCCTTCCTGCCTGTAGCTCCTTGGCCTCTTTCTGGCCTTAACCTTCCCCCAAGCCCCTTGTGAAGGAATGCCTCGAGCCTTCAGCTGATGGGTGACAACCCTTAGCTGACAGAATCCGCCTGTGGGGGGAAGCTCATGCCCACATGCCCATAAGAAGAGCACACACCTCATCTGGAGGCGCATCATCATTCTCTCAAGTGGTGGGGCCATTCCTTTGACACTGTGGGCCCCTGAGCAGTGAAGGGCCCTCATCAGGGGTTCTCAGGCACAGAAACCCACCGGCAGCCTCTTGCCAGGCTCCTGCTGCGGACGGCGGGCTAGATTCTCTGGCCCTGGCTCCCCGGCAATGCTACTCCTCAAAATCCCATCCCATGACTGATTCATTCTCGGTTTTCAACAGTCCTTTGGGATGCTGCAGAGAAAGGGCAAGGGAGTGTCTGAATCCCCAAGTGGTTCTGAGAAAACCACCTCTCAGTCTAACTGGATGAAAATCTGGGTCCTTTGGCTAGACTCCATGCTAAATCTCAGTGCCTCCCATCCCCAACTCCAACCAAGCAGCTCGCAAGTTTGGAGAAAAGAGTTGAGGAGGTGCCGAGGAAGGGGCTGAGACTACACGGAGGGAAGGGAACTCAGGCTATTGTGGACCCTGCCTTCGTGAAAATTAATCTCTGGGATGGTGCTGCCCTGAATCCTGGCACAGGGCCTGGTGAGAGGGCCTGGGTGAGGCCTCAATCCCATCTCAACTGTTAGGTCAGATGCTCTTGTGCAGTGAACGAACTGTACCACGGCACCTGGTAGCCCTGATGTTAGCTCAAGGAAAGAATTAAAAAGAAGGTACCTTCTTTGCCAGGTGAATCACCAACCACATAGAGATTCCTAAGCAAAATCGACCTTCTGTAAAATGGGGATAATAATAGAATCTACCTTACAGGATTGTTGTTAGGATAAGATGGGTCAATCTGTGAAAAGCACTTAGTGCCTGGCAAATGTAAACTGCAATATTATTATTATTATATTATTAATATCATTATCTTCTTTCTGTGCACAGGATGACCTGTTATTGAAGTGACCTGTCCAGCCTAGAGACCATGCCCAATGTCGCCAAAGGTTAAAAATCATAGCTAGCGGCAGAAAGCTATTTCAGGAAAGGTCCCTGAGATAGCTCACTTCCTGACCCTCTCTCCAAGACCCTCCCAGGCCCTATCCTCTAAAATTAGCACTTCATTTGCGAAGCCACCCCAGCCCCAGAATCTATACATCTTCATATAAATACGCTGCCTTTGGAGCAGCTGTAAAATGCCATTAATTTCAGGAAGTGCTTTGCGGATGGCATACATATTTAACAGCCAAAGCCCAGAGCATTAAAACGGTGCTCGCCTTAGTAATGTGTCTCTAGACCTGCAACATTTCCTAGGGGGGAATTCTGAACTCCGCCAACTACTTATTCATGGACTATTTCACAATTCATTACTGGAAATGTCCAGACAGCCAATTCACAAGCTCTCTCGGCTGCTAATCGATTGCTCAGTGAAGGTGCCCTCAATTTCATAACTTCGCTCTCTCCTATTGCTCTGGGAGAACAGCCGTAGGAATGGGGGTAATATTTCTCTGCAACAAGTCGCAGGAAACGAGAGTCCAGAAAAATAACCTTTTCCTACTTTTCATTGCTAGGGCTTTTAGTCTAGTTTCTTAGTCTAGTTTCACCAGCGTGAGAGTCGAGTGACAGGACCTGTGGAGTTGGAAGGGGGTGTCTTGGGGGGTGGGTGGGGAAAGCCAAGGGTTACCTACCTAAGAGCTCTGTTCCCAAGCCCCTTCCGGCTTAGGCCATCTCAACACACACCTGCACACGTATGCGCTGTGTATGCACACAATGCCACTGGCACGAATACACCGCATTCTCGGATGTCCTGACCTGCTCAGACACGGAAGCCAAGGACCCTGGCCCCCAGGCCCCGGCTTCTGCCAGTTAGAACCAGGACAGAGCATTAGGAGTCCAGTCCTCCCAGCAGGTGGAGCCTAGAGTGGTTCCTGGCCTGGGATGGTTCTCCCAGCCCACATCCTGGTCTCCCCAGCTTCTCCTCTCTTGTGCCAGGTGTGCAGGTCCAGCTTGCCTGGCAGTTGCGCCTAAATGGGTTACAATGCGCACATGGCACAAACACACCCGACGGTGCATGTCCAGACACCTGTGTGTAGCCAATCTCACACCTGCACAGGTGCCCACACGCGTGCCGACACCACTGCTCACTTCAGCAGCCCCAAGAACGCTGAACCTTCCAAAGCAGGGCCCGCCCCTGCCCCCCGCACCGCCCCGGAGCGAGTTGAGTGTGTTTTCTTGGTGTGTGAGCAGAGCTTTGGGCAGATGAATTTTTCACGAGCTCATGGAAGAGCGAACCTGAGCAGAAGCTGGGGCCTGGCAGGGAGAGGGTGGGGAGGGCAGGCTTCCAGCCTCTTGCTGCTGCTGCTGCTTCCGCCTCAGGAAGGGGGAAGAGCCCGTGGCTCTGAGGGGTCAGAGAGGGCGAGGTCCGGGCTCTGTCCATCTGTCTGTCCAGGGTAATGCGACCTTAGCACCTAACCCCGGAATTCAGGATGGAGGAGGAGAGAGGGGGCTTTGGGGGCAGCCCCCATATCTCCCTGTGTTCTCTGCCACATCCAGATTCCAGGGACCAGAAGAGGAGGAGAGAATCCCTCATCAGGGTCTCAGGTCCAGCCCTGTTCTCCAGGGCAAAGCTGGTGGATGTTCTTGCACCCAGGCTTGGTACCTGCCTGTCACTCAAAGCACTGTTGCCCTGACAACACAATTCCAGAGAGGCAGGGGCCAGTGCTCTCCATGGGAGGTGCTGGCCCTGCTTTCAGGCTGCCAAGCTTGGGGTTGGGTTTTCAGCCAGAGCGTCTGGGCTGGGCCAGGCTGGACACTCCCCACAACTGGTGCTGCTGTCCCCAAAAGCCCAAGCTGAGAGCACTGTACCCCGACCAACCCCTCCCAGGGCTCTGGGACATGCAGACCACGCTGAGACTTTCAGGAGACTCCGAGGACATTTTCAGCTGGGCACAGAGTTTCTTGGGGACCAGTGTAAAGGCTGTGTGTCACATTCTCTGTCCCCACTCTGCCTCCGGGAAAGACTGGGCTTCTCTCAGGGAAGAAGCAGACCCAACCATCCATGATCTCTGGACTGGGGGCTGGAGAAAGCTGGATCATGGGTCACTCCCAGACCATGCGAGTATCTGACCCTGCATAATGGGGTTGGGATGGTGGGACGTCTGCTTCAAGTGGGTCAGCAGCCATGTCAGAGGTCAAGGCAAAGGAGTCCAAGGGTAGGGGATTATCACAATGTCAGGGTCAAGGGCTCAGACCTTGAGGTGGTGGTTGGGATGTGGAGCTTTATGTATCAGCAGGAGATTAGAGCTATGAGGGGCTCAGGAGGTCACAAACCCTAGCGCTTGCAGGGGCCAGTCAGGAAACACCTGTATAAGAAGCAGCCAGGAGTAAGCAGTATGGAATGGTGGGGTCTGTGGTGAGCCAGGGAATGCCCACCAGGCCTTAAAGACATTCAAATCCAAGCTCAGAGTTTATAATGCACCCTGACAGAGATAAGCTCTGTGACCATGGTCAGGGGTCAATCTTCAGTGAAGTTCAGGGCCCTGGTTGTGGATGGAAGCAGAGGTTTTCTCTAGAACTCTCATTCTGCTTCTTTAAAACCTGAGCTTACTGGGGACTGGATTTATAATCAATAATAACAACAGCAGCCATTACTTAGACAGCACACACTCTGTGCCATTTATTTTTATTAATCATTCATCCTCTCAACTCCATGAAGTAAGGACAATTATTATCACCTCTCTTTCGCAGATGGGGAACAGAGACACCAAATGACTAAGCAGTTTTCCAGGGTCGTACAGCTAGTAAACAGTAAAGCCAGGACTCAGCCCCAAAGGTTTGAGTCTCTTAACCATCACAGTCTGGCCCTTGTGTCCTGGTCACACTTTCATGTCGCCAAGAGCTGCTGCGCTCATGTTTGCCCAGATGAAGGGCAGGGGAACCGATGGAGCTGCATCCAGGCTGCCAGCCAAGGGGGCTTCTCTCCTTCCTTGGGGTGCTGAGAGTCAGCAGGACGATGTGGGCGGGGCCCTCAGTGAGCAACCTTTGCAAGAAGCTTCCAGTATTGCCCAAGAAACTGTGAGAAGAGCACAGAATATCTGCGCGATTCTACCTCTGCAGGTGTAGATAAATCCCCTGCGGCTTTGCAGAAGGGTCTTATGCCCTTGAAACCAGGCTGCTGTCACTTTAATAGAACTTAACCCTGTGGTCACTGAAGGTGTGTGTATTTTGCATCAGTCTGGTATATTATCTTTAGCTCCCCTCTTACTGTTAGAGTATTGTTTTGTGGCTGAATCAACTCAGCTCATTTAATTATCTCTCCTAATCTCTCTGAGCACATCCGTTTTACCTTTTTTTAATCTTGTCTTCTGAAAAGTGTTTTATTTATATCTCACATTTTATGCAGCTCTGCTTTTAATCTTTTACCACCTTTTTATTATTTTATTTTTACCCTTTTATATTTTAGCTTTGTCACACTTTTATCCTTTTGCTTTCTGACATTTTGGTTTTACATTTTTCACCTTCTCTAGCCAGAGCTGTTAATTATTTATTTTATTTTTTTGTCTCTCTTGGTAGCTTTCCTTTTAATCTCATTCCTTATTTTCATTTTTCTCTTCATTATTTTCCTTTTAAGCTTTACTTTGTTCTCTTTCAACTTTCCTTTCATCTTTTCTATTTTTATCCACATTAATATTCCTTTAATTGCTCATCACACTTCCTTCTAATCCCTTTGCTCTTTTCATGTCTTTTTATTTTTAATCTTTATTTTTTGCCTTATTCTTTTTCATTTATTTTTTATTATGTTATAGGTGTACAATATAGTGATTCACAATTTTTAAAGGTTATACTCCATTTATAGTTATTATAAAATACTGGCTCTATCTCCCATGTCACACACTACATCCTATTGCTTATATTATTTTTCATCTTTAAATTTTTTTGTTTTTACAATTTTTTCCCCTGTTCCTGATGAGATCTTTTGACTTACTGGTTTTATAGCTTGATATTTATATTTTTTTAGTTAACAAAATGTCAGTCAGGCAGGCAGGATGTCTGGTTTTGGGGACGATGCCAGTGAGGGTCTCACTCCCGAAAGGTGGGTGTGGAGAGGTGTCTCCCCAGCCATCTCCTTCTGGCTCTATCAGCAGCATGCTCAGAATTGCTAGGTCTCCATCAGCTTTCATGTGGATCCTCTTAATAGTCATAAGCCTGGAGACTGGGGATGACAGCCATAGGCTACAACTGCTCCCTGGAAGCTGATGGTCTGCTGGAGTCTGCTGCTCACTGGATTCTTGGGAGGGTGGGGTTTAGCTGTTACATCCCTTCTTCCTCCATGGTGTCCGCCACCCAGCCACTGAGCACATACCTAGCCCTAGAGGGAGGGCATAGGACGGTCCAGTAGGGCCTGGCCAAACCAGGTTGAGCTCCCTTTTTTGGTATAGAGTGACCTCAGCACATGGTCCTGACAATCATATTTGCTTCATTATAAGGAGAAGCTGACCAGGGCCAAAATTGTCCTCGAAGGGCCTTTGGTCAGAATCCACCGGGTTGTGATCAGGCTGCCTCCCCACTACATGGCCCAGCTTGGGCCCCAGGAGCAGTGCTACATCTCTGAGAGGGTGAGTCCTGAGCCTCGGGACACCCTGGAGGCCTTCCAGGCGGGGCTGGTGCACGTGGAGTGGGCACAGCGCTGGCCAAAGGAGGCCAGTGGCCTGGGTGCTCGCCCTGAGTTTCAAGACTCACAGAGCCTGGGAGACCCCAAAAGCCATTCCTTGGGTTGAAATGGTCAGAAGAAGGAAGCACTATTCAGTCCTGGGCAGTGGAGGGAGGGTGGCAGGGAGAAAGGTCATAGCCGTGGCCAGAAGCACTCGGGACAGAACACTGTGGGCTCCCAGCACCTGCCGGGCTGGGGGGACCAGTGGGCAGGGCCTTCTTCCTGGGAACTGGGGTGGAAGAGGCGGACCCCAAGTCCTGGCGCAGAAGGCAGGGTACCCCTCCTTCCTTCTACCCATCACAGTTCCTATCAGGCATCAGGGGCTCAGGGACTGCGTGGGAGTGAGATGCAAACACACAGGCCTCTGCAGCAGGGCTGGCCAAGCAGGTCCCAGACAGGCAGGAGGGCTGGCCTGCTCCGCCTTTGGGAAGAGGCCGCTCACAGCCACCTCCTGGGGTCTCCGGCCTGTGGCCACGAGCAGCGTTGCTGTCTCCCAACTGCTCTCTGGGGGCTTTCTGTGGGACCCTCAACGTTTCTACCTTCCTCCCCCATCGTCCAGCCTCCCAGCAGCCTCATAAGAGATGCCTGGCCTATGCTGGGTGGGGTGATGTGGGGGGTCTTTCCAGCCCCGATGGCCAGCCCGCCCCCAGCTCACAGCCCCTCCTGCAGGGCTGCAGCTCTTACCAGCACAGTGGTGACGATGAGGGACCTGTTTGTCAGAGAGTCAGTGACGTTAGGGCCTCGGCCTCTGGCAACCTCCGTGATGTTGAGCCCCTCGGCAGGACTCCACACCCCAACCTGGATGGACAGGCAGATGGAGAACAGGAGGCTGAGTCCACGGTCTCTCCATCCTTTCTCCACACCAGCAACCTCCTCGTCTCCTTCCCATCCTTCGTGAGTATCGTCATTGCTAATGTGTTTCGAGCCAACATTTCTGGCAACCCTGCTGCCTCTCTCCTACCCAGAGGAAGCCCCCAAGGTGTTCAGTCTCCTGAATTCTGCCACCTCCCCCTTTGCTAGCAAACCCGTCACAGCTGGAAGGGGAAATGCGGAGGGAGAAGATGAACATAAAGACGCGGCACGGGGAGCCCCGCAGAAGCCAGCCTGGGGTGGAGCAGACGCCGCGAGGAAGTCAGTTAGGGTTAGGGCCAGGTCCTGCTCTGGGACAGAGTCACCCTGAGCCTGGGGGGCCTCCCGCCTCCTGGGGAAGACCTGGGCACCCAGCTGCTCACTGGGTCTCAGCGTGTGCCAGCTCTGGGGCCAGATGCCTTCCAAAGCCCAAGACAGGGCCTGGAGCGAGGGAGATGTTTCCTAGGCATCTGTGGAAGGACAACGAGATGTGTCACATGCAGGAAGGCAGGCGTAGCAGGACGCTGGTCTTTGCAGCTATTTTGGGGCAGAATAGAGTGGAAAACCCTCACTGAGGGCACTGGATGGCACTCGGTTAGAAGGCAGTCTGCCTTGTGGTTTTACACCTAAAGGTGGCAGACACTCTTGACAAGGTGGCATAATCTCTGTCCCCGTGGTGCCCTTGTGGATACGAGGCCTGGGGCTGGAGGGAAGCAAGGGAAGATCAAGCTTACAAGTCGTTCTAAAGCCCTGGGCCTCTTGAAGATCCTTTGGGACCCAACTCTGCCCAGCTCTGCGTCCATTGCAGTTCCTCTCTCTCAAGGAAGGTTCTGGCCTGCCCATTCTGTCCTTGTCCCAGTTGGGGTGGGGTACTCAGGAAACTTAATCAATTAAACAGGGAGGCCAAATGCAAACATCCCATTAAGAGAGCTATGCATAGCAGAGAGACATGTAATTATGCTTGCGTAATTCTGCCTTAATCCCCCCAAAGCCACCGGCTGGAGCTGGCTGGATCAGTTATGACCCGGCTGAGCAAACAGAAGTGATGAGAGGCAGAGCAGCTGTGTTTGGGGGCTCAGCACCCTCTCCGGGCAGCATCTCTGTCTATGCAGACCCTGCCCCCAGAGCCAAGAGGAGAGCAGACAAGCAGACAGCGTCAAAGAGGCTCTTCGGGCTTCCCTGGTGGCGCAGTGGTTGAGAGTCCACCTGCCGATGCAGGGGATACGGGTTCGTGCCCCGGTCCGGGAAGATCCCGCATGCCGCGGAGCGGCTGGGCCCGTGAGCCATGGCCGCTGAGCCTGTGCGTCCGGAGCCTGTGCTCCGCAACGGGACAGGCCACAGCAGTGAGAGGCCCGCGTACCGCTAAAAAAACAAAAACAACAAAGAGGCTCTTCTCTCAAGGGGACTGAGCTCAGAGCCCAGCCCAGCACGAGGGACCCTAGCGGCGGGCCTGGGTGCAGGAGGCGCTCAACAGACAGTTGGCTGGTGGCCAAGTGACCAGCAGGAGCCCTCACCACAGCAAGCATCTACTGAGCTCCAACTGCAGGACCTGCTGGACACCAGGTGCCGTGGGGTTGCGAGAACAGTTAAGACTGAGGAGGACCCAGTCTTCAGAGGCTCTCTGCCCTCAATCTGGTCACCTGAGTCTAGGTATAGTAAAGAGTTTTTCTCGAGTATTAGCTGTGGTTGATTTGTGTCGTTGCCGGAGGGCTGGTGGGAGCTGCGGGTAGGCTCAGATGGCAAGAGTGCTCTGATGGGCAATTACTGATGCCTGCCACAGGTGCAGGAGTGGGAGGTGGTGGCATACCTGCCATCTAATTGCCATCCTTAGAATTTTAGGCTATCCCCAGAGATGGAGAGCTGAGAGACCGAGACTGAGCCAGCGACTTGAGTGACAACAATTGCAGTAGTCCTGCCAGAGGAGGAAGGGGGCTCCCTGGCACTGCAGGAGTTTAAATAGGAGCTGGCAGAGTGCTTGATAAGCTATCGTTTGAATAGGGTTGGACCAACGGGCCGCAATCATCTTAGGAGCAGAGGGCACGGCGCCTGTCCTTAGGGGACGGATGCTGTATGTGGCTGAGAGACCTGCAGAAGAGTGGCTGCCCTGGCCACCCGGCCCCAGCACAGTGGCCCCATGAGTCCGTGGGAAACTCAGGATTGAATGAAGTCACCTCGGCCGCAAAGTGCAACACAGGCAAAGTGCAACACAGCCAGGTCCATGACTGTGGGAATGAACCAAGGAAACCTACTCCTGCAACTGGGGAGCTCGCAAGGGCAAAGGCCTGGGGTGCAGGAGGGAGTGGGTATGACTGGGCCATGGGGAACGTTTGTGGGGGGGGGCAGTGGAGACTAGGCCTGGAAGAGGCAACCGGGGCGTTTCCTGGAGAGCCTTCAAGGCCGGGTAAGGAACTGATACTGAATGCCTTGGCACTGGGGAGCCATGCTCAGTCCCAGGGCAGGATAGAGCTTCATCCGTGTGTACACTCAGGATGGCTGGAGGGCCCGGGAATGTAGGTGGGAAGCCAGGTTGGGGTGTTAAAATAATCCAAGGAAGAGGCCCGGGCCAGAGAGGGCAGAGGAGGGGAGCAGAGGAATCAAGGGTTCCTGAAGGATCAGGGGTGGCCACTTCACTTCTGGCCTCTTTGCATTTTAGACACCCCCCTCTCCCAGGGTTGGAGAGGTGCCCTGGTGGCTCCCAGAGACCAGCCTGCTGTGGGACAGGGTGTGGCTGAGCCCCTAGCTCTGAGGTCCCAGGGGATGCTGAGAATCAGGGGCTAATGTGAAATTCCCTTCTCAGGTCAGCAACCTGACTTTGTCAGAATATGCTGAAGGTTCCCAGGGATCAGAATCGGCCCCATTGCAAACATTTCTATGGTAGCCAGATGGGAGGCCCAGCCCCGTGGTCTTGCTTTCCGCATTGAAATTCCCTGGAATCGCAGAGGCCTTAGAAGCTCACAGTGGGGAGTTCAGAATTCACATGCTTCAACCTCTCTCCAAGAGTAAAGAATCACCTCCAGTCCCCCAGATGAGCAATCGCTTTGTTCAATCTTTGCTTAAATGTCTCCAGTGACAGTGAGCTCATTACTCCCCATGCAGGCATCCCCTGGTCATTAGAAAGTTTCTCTTACCTAAGGACACGTCTGTCCCTCTGCCCCATGACAGCCCTGCAGGGACTTAGTCTGTCTGCCCCTTGAGCCTCTCATCTCCTTTCCAGGGTAAGCATCTCTGATGGCCCTTGCTCACAGGGCGATGGTTTGGGTATCTGCCATGGACAGGCCACTGGGTTCTGCACCCCTCCAGTCTGAGAAGGCCTTCATGTTCTCTGATGGGCCAAGGCACTGGCCACACTGGGTCATGTTGAGTCCCGAGGGGGCAGATGGACTGGGTCTTGCCCCCTCGCTCTGGGTCTCTGCCTGGGGTCTATTGTAGGGGATTTAAAGAGCCTCTGCTTGTTGGCCTGCCCTCCCACTCCTCAGCCCACACACCTTCTCTAGGCCATCTTCCTTCAGGCTGATGATGTCCAGATCGAAATCCATCCGTAAGCCACTGGTTTTGTTGAAAACAATCCTTCCCGTTAATCCTTCCCATTGAGCCTGCCGGAGGGGAGAGGGCAGAGCAGCAATTCCTCGGGCTCATAAATCATCACTCGGTACAACTGTACAATGCTTCATTTTAATTACTCCTTGCACTGATACTGTTCCCCCAAGACCATGATTAATTAATAATCACCTCCATCATTGCTAGGGCTGTGGTACGAGCCAGCAATTTCCATAAATTCTATTATGCTCTTCAGCCAGCTTTACACTTGCACCTTCTCATGTACAACACCGATCATAGATGCGCTCAGATGAGCCCCCGCCTTGAAGCCACGAGAAGGGGGAGTCCATGTTGGGTTCCCAGAGACGGGCAAGGAGGCAGGCAGGCAGGCCGCGGCAGGCGAGACCTGCCGAGGGGCAGAAAGCCAAGGGGCCAAGCCAGCTCTGGCTGTAGGACCAAACACTTGGGAGTAGCCCCCAGAGAGCCGGGGGTGACAGAGAAGGTCTCCCACCCTGCCCCTGCTCCATCCATGCCCTGGTTAAGAACTGGGGTCAGAATACAGGGTCCAACCCCAGTTGGACCTGGGATTTCATTTCACCTCGCTACCTCAGTTTCCTCATCTGTAAAATGGAACTAATAATATTACCCATCTTACCAAAATGCTATGAGGGTGAAATGAGTTAAGTCCCTTGAAAAATGGAGAACAGTGCCTGGTACAACCTAAGACCTGAATAAATGGTACTTTTACTACTTTTTCTTGCCTTTAGCATCATTAACACAGAGAGAGGCAGGCAGAGGTTCAGAGAAGGTACAGGATCCAAACTAAGAAAGGCTCCATCTTCTAAAGCAGGGGTTGGCAAACTATGGGTCGAAGCCCAAATGGGCCCATTGCCTGTTTTTTGTTGTTGTTGTTGTTGTTTTTGGTACGCGGGCCTCTCACTGTTGTGGCCTCTCTCGTTGCGGAGCACAGGCTCTGGACGCGCAGGCTCAGTGGCCATGGCTCACGGGCCCAGCCGCTCCGTGGCATGTGGGATCTTCCCGGACCGGGGCCCGAACCCGCGTCCCCTGCATCGGCAGGCGGACTCTCAACCACTGAGCCACCAGGGAAGCCCCATTGCCTGTTTTTGTAAACAGTTTATGAGATCACAGTCACACCCATAGGGTTTACCTATTTCTTTGACGGCTTTTGAGCTGCAACTTTGCAGTTGAATAGTTGCAATAGAGGCTGGTCTGCAAAGTCCAAAATATTTACTACCTGACCCTTTTTATAGAAAAAGCTTGCCGACTCCCCTTCTAGATAACACCTTGCCTGCAGGCCCATAGCGTGAGTGATACAAGGTGCTTCACACTGCTCGCCTCATGAAGCCTCCACAGCAGCCTTGGCATGTGGGCCCCATGGGTTCCTCACCCCACTGGGGTCATGAACCTTGCAGATTCTGGAGAAGGCTCCAGAGCCTCTCCGTGGCTGAAGGTTCCCCTTGCACTCACAATATGACCCACAAGTTCACGGGTTCCCAGATCCCTGGAGGCCTATCTATAGATTCCACATTAAAACCCACGGGAGGGCTTCCCTGGTGGCGCAGTGGTTGAGAGTCCAACTGCCGATGCAGGGGATACGGGTTCGTGCCCCGGTCCGGGAAGATCCCACATGCTGCAGAGCGGCTGGGCCCGTGAGCCATGGCCACTGAGCCGTGCGTCCGGGAGCCTGTGCTCCGCAACGGGAGAGGCCACAACAGTGAGAGGCCCGCGTACTCCAAAAAGAAACCAAAACCAGACAAACAAAAGAACCTGCCTGCCAATGCAGGGGACATGGGTTCGAGTCCTGGTCCGGGAAGATCCCACATGCTGTGGAGCAACTAAGCCCATGTGCCACAACT
>NW_006780610.1:4601752-4607664 GCF_000442215.2 Lipotes vexillifer | reverse complement strand
CCAAAAAAAAAAAAAAAAAAAACCCACGGGAATCTCCGAGCACTCGGGCAGCTGTCCGGCACTGTCAAGTCTTATGTATTAGCGTGTAGACAGGCATGTGTTATATTAGCTCAGGCAGAGGGACACGCCTAGGAGGGTTCCGGGAGGCTGGAAATCAAAAGGGGATGGAATGAGTGCTTTGCACAAAGCATCCAACCTCTCTGAGCTTCAGGAATAGGAAAATGACCTATTTCACAGGTGGTAACAAAAGTGCATAAAGGGCTTAGCACAGTGCCTGGCATACACAACCCCGGCTAGGCTATTATTTTTCCTTAGTCAGCTTCCTTCCATAGGGCTTCATTGGATTAGGGCTGGCCCTTGGCTGGCGGGGGATGGATGGTCACTTGGGCCATGGCCCGAGGCCTCAGGAGAAACCCTATCACAGAAGGCTCATCCGTGATTAGCTTGCCTGCATTAGCTCATCCACTTCACATCACAGTCCTGCAAGGTGGGTGTCATGATTGCCCCCATTTTACAGTCATGGCCACTGAGGCTCGAAGAGGGACTGAGCTCCGTGGGTCCCAAGTAATGGTGGTGCCGGGCAGATTCTCACTGTGCTCAGTGGAGCTGAAGAGCTGGGGTCATCATGCCCAAGTTGACTGGGGAGAGTTTATGAAGCTCAGGGAGCTGGAGATTGGGGTTGGGGATGGAGATTTAAAGATGCATCTGACTCAGAGAGCAGATTGGTGGTTACCAGTGGGGAAGGGGGTTGGGGGATGGGCACACAGGGCGGATGGGTCAACTGTATGGTGATAGATGGTAACTAGACCTTCAGTAGTGATCGCTTTGTAATGTATACAGATGTGGAACTATAATGTTGTACACCTGAAACTTATATAATGTTATACATTATTTTACTTCAATTAAAAAAATGCATCGGTGACGGTGAAGGCCACTGTTTATGACTTCACAGGGAGGCTCAGCTTCCTTGAGACCGGCTCCCCAGCCCCTCTGCCTTCCCCCTCCTGTGCCTGGGGCCCCTCCCACCTTGGGCTACCTCTCAGCCCCCAGGGAAATCACAGCAGGTGCCTTCAAACCTGCACTGGAGGGGAGCCTTCCTCCCTGTCAGCTACAGAGGGATTAAATGTCAGCAGGTGCGTGGCCTGTCTGTGGGCAGTCAGGCAGGGGCAGGGCCAGGGCAGGGAGCCACTGGCAGCTCCTCCCCGTGACATTTCCCAGCCCTCCCGCCCCTTTCAGCTGCCACGCAGGACTTGCTAAATGAAAGATGCTTCACACGCTCTGAACTCCAGCCTGGTATTTTCCATCTCCTCTCGGAAATGCCAAGTCTTTAAAATGATTTACTGTCACGCAGGCAGATGGGGAGACAGGCAACTTGGGAACGGTCTGAGGGAAGATGGTGTACTGGGCTCAGGCAGGGTACCTGGGTCCCGGGGGTGGCCAGCTGTAGGGCCATGAGGGAGCCCCGCAGCTGCTCTGGGCCTCAGTCTCCACTTCCCTAAAATGGACTGGAGACGAAGTTGTTTGTGAAAGGACTCCGTGAAGAAGACTGAGTGGTGAGGGCTGTTCACTGGGCCGGGGCCAGGAAACAGGAGGGCCAGGTATGCCAGTGTGGGCCGGTCGGTGCCGGTGAGGGGGCGTTGGGGGGTTGGAGAAGGAGGCCACCCTTTCTGTGGCGCGACAGTGACTCATCTCCTCCCTTTAGGGCTTCAGGACTGAGCCTCGAGCGCTGCGGGGGGCGAGGGTGAATGGGTGGGGGACGTCCCTGAAGCTCTGGGGCCTGGAGATCCTCTTTAGCTGGAAACACACCAGGGAGCAAGAAGCCAGAGTGATGACAGTCGTGATGATAGAAATTATAGTAAGAGCAGCCAATCAGCTTGGCACTTGCTCTGTGCCAGGCGCTGTCCTAAGTGCTTCACACACCACAACTCACACCTACAACAGACCTGGTAATATCTCCATTGTACAGGAGGACCTGTAGCACAGAGAGGTTCAGTAGATTATCTAAGGCCACACAACTAAAAAGTAGTTAAGCTTCAAAGACACTTACGTCTGGCTCCTAAGGGTCCTAGGGTTGTGGCCTCCGTCATTGAGAAACCCATGCCAACCTCTAGCTACTGGGTTGGAGCCAGCCGAGGAAGGAGGCTCACGGGGCTGGAAATCAGGCTTTCGAGTTCCCAGAGAACAAGCCGATGATTGCCCAGGCTAGCCAGGCCTCGCTCAGGGCATCTGACAATCGGAATCCCTCCGCAGTTCTGAGGGGTAGGATGAGAAGGGACTCTCATGGTCCTCTTCCACCATAACATCTGTTACTGGAGCCCCTTCTAGGGCTGAGGGGACTGGTGCCAAGGATATAAGTGCTCCTTCATGATGACTACTAGCTGGTGTTTGCCAGGTGAGGCAAATGACACTCGGGAATGTCCAGGAATTTTTCTAAAGCCGCACAGCTGGGAAGAGGCAGAGAAAAGCCCAAAGGCAGTGCATCAGACTCCAAAGCCGTATGCCTTTTAGTGTCATTCTAAAACACAGGAGGTGTCACTGGCCTCGTCCCAATCAGTCATGGTGAACTGGGACCTCTGGAGAAGCTGCCCTGTCTGCTGAGTGGTGGGTTTCTTTGCTATTTACCCTCACTGTGTTGCCTTCCTTTGCATATGGGATTACGTTCATTAATGGGATGACTTGAAGGATGTCTCCCTAGGCGGTGAGCTCTGTCCGTGCAGGGGCCCGTCTGTTTTAGCCCCATTGGATCCCCAGCGCATGGCTCAGTGCCGGCCACCCAGCAGATCTGCACAAATAGGTAGTGAATAAATGAATGAACTCTCAAAGCAGCCTGCTTCATTCCTGGTCTATCGTGATGGCTACAAAGAGGTGGTCTATATGGAGCCCTCCTAGAGGGCTTCCCCTAACTGCACTTGTTGTTGCCCTGGACAGGTCACTCCCTCTGACCCAGAGTAAACCTGCCTAGATCTCGTCCCCCTGAGCCTTCCTCACGTACCATTACTGGGACTTGACTCTGCCTAGCCTTGGGCTACATGCTTCGCACATAGTTTTTCACCCTGTTTTTCCAACAATGCTTTGCGGCAGGAACTCTTACTATACCCATTTTACAGCTGAGGAAACTGAGGATCAAAGAGCTAATCATCTCACCCAAAGTCACGGAGCTTGTTGTGATGGAGCCAAGGTACAAGCCCAGGCCTGAGCATTCCCATCTGTAAAATGCGAACAATAAAATCTGCCATCCATAAGGACAACAGTGATGGAGAGTCTGAAACTAAACTTTGGCACTGTGTATTTCCATGGTCATCCTCTCAGCAGCAGGACAGGTTCTGCTCTCTGGTTCCTTTGAATCAGCTCCATGGATGGGACTCCTTCATGGTTGCCATGGTGCCAGGGGAGCCGGGTCCCAGCAGGGGCCCTGGCTGGGAAGTTGGCCGATGGGCCTCCTCTGCCCTCAGGACTAAGCACTGTCCACATGGTGCCTCATTTCGTCTTCACAGCATCCCCATGAGGCAACCAAGGCTCAGTGAGTTTCCCTAGATTGCCTGAGGTCACACAGCTGGAGGCAAAGACCCTCATCTGTTGTAATTTAAAGCCCACTCTTCGTCCTGCTGACAATGCCGACCACCCACTGAACACGTACTATATGCCAAAGACTCAGCCCCTTAGTCATCCTCTTATATTGGTCCCTATTGAGCCCATTTTCACCCGAGGAAACAGGCTCAGAGATGTGAGGCAACTGGCCCAAGTTCACGTGGATTGGAAATCAATGCTGTCTGACTCCCAAACTTGGGCCCTTGACTGCTCTGCGGCCCCCAGGAGATGGCCCTGGTGCCGTCCTGGTGAGTGGGGGGCACTCACCTCCTTGATGAAGTTCATGAAGCGGCCGCCAAAGCGCCACGCCTTGTGCCGATGACACTGCAGGGAGTTCACGGTCATCTGGGGTGCCCGCTGGTAGCACACGGACACGATGTGGACGGCGTCGTACAGTAAGGCCGCGTCAGTCTGGAGGGGAGGCCCAGGGTTGCCTGAGAGTAGCTCGGGCCCGAGCGTCCTCAGCCCACCCTGCCCTGTCTCCCTTCCCCTCCCCCACCAGAGGCAAGGGAGTCCTGGTGAGGGAAAGGCCCTGAGACCGTGGAGGTGACCGTGTCCCTGCTGCGAGTGAGAAGCCGAGCTCGGATTGCCTCTGTAGCTCTGCAGACACCGGACTCCCTCCCTCTGCAGCTCAGACCTTCTCTGCCAGGCCCCGCCACCCCGTGCCGTCGTCCGGGCTATTGCTTGCCCCTACGCACACCTTCAGCTTTCCGGCCTCCCCAGCCTCCTGCCAGCCACAACTGAAAGTCCCCCATGCCCAGCACCCACTAGTCCTTATTCCTACTCTCTGTAACCATCTGTTTCCGTGCCTGCACTCCCACACTTGGGGTGGGACTCTGTCTGATTCCTTTGTGTCCCTGGCCCCTGGCCTAAGGTCTGGCAGATACAGGGCAGGTCTTAAGAAGGAAAGTGGTGGGAGGGAAAAAAGAAACAGGAAAGAAGGAGAGAAGGAAGGGAGGAGGAGAGGGAGGGAGGGAGGAAAGAAGGGAGGAAGGAAGGAAAAGGAATGGAAAGAGGGAGGGAGGAACGGAGGGGCGGAGGAAGGAATGATGGGAAGGAGGGACGGAGGGGAGCCCCCAGGTCTGGCCCTGCCGGCAGCAGTACCATCATCACTCCATCCAACAGGCCAGACTCTGCCCGGGGGGCCGCCTGCAGTCGCTCCATGGACCACTTCTCCACGATGGCCGAGACATGGGGGTTGTCCACGTTGAGGATCCGGAATCCCGTCAGGTTCACCCCTGAGTAGCGGTAGGGCTCCAGGTCTAATGCATAAAGATCCTTGACAGAGAGAGTTTCAGTAAACAAAGGTGTGGCCTGGCTGTGAGTTCCAGCCTCACCTCCCACACTCCCTACTGGGGCCCCAGAGCAGCTGCAGCTCCCTGCAGAGCCCTGTGGAGGTGAGGCTCAGCAGTGAGGATGGAGCACCCATGGGAGCACTGCGCTTGGAGTCCACTTGAGCGCGGAGGAGTCCAGCCAGCCTGCCTGGTGGCTGACCCCACTTACTCTGCTGGACCTCAGACACACTGCTCAGCCTGTTTCTTCATCTACAAAATGGGGATCATGCCTCCTCTTTAGGCCCCAGTGAAGCAGAGTAGGCATCAAATGCCCAGCCTGGACCAGCAAAGGAGCTTGATAATGGTCATGACCGTCATCCTCTGATGCGGGAGGTCCGCTTTGGGAAGACAAACGGCATTGCGTCTGGGCATCTCCAAGTCACCCAGAGGGAGGCTGAAGGGAGGCTTTTGTTCCCCCAAAGAGGGTATTTTAAAACAGTCTCTTCTGAAAACAAACTTAGGGTTACCAAAGGGAAAGGTGAGGGAGGGATAAATTAGGAGTTTGGGATTAGCAGATACCCACTACTATACGTAAAACAGATAAACAACAAGGACCTACTGTATAGCACAGGGAACTATATTCAACTTCTTGTAATAAGCTACAATGGAAAAGAATCTGAAAAAGAATAGATATACAGATATATATGCATAACTGAATCACTTTGCTGTACACCTTATACAACACTGTAAATCAACTACACTTTGATAAAAGAATTAAATTAAAATAGTCTCTTCTGCCTGAGACTGAAGGAGTATAGCTGTCCTCTTCTCTACCCTTGCCCCACATCATCAGCCAGGCCCCCTCACCCCCTGCCTCCTAGGAGCAGTCAGCCTGTCTGTCTGTGGGCCAGGTCATGTCCGGTCTGGTGCAATGGCCTAAAAGCCAGGAAGACAGGCCTTAATGCATGGGGGCAGCCCAGCTTCAGCCCCTCCTGCCAGCTTTAGCTCTGGGGCATGGTGAGCTGGTGAGGGCAGGGGGCAAAGGGAAAG
>NW_006780610.1:4562214-4601705 GCF_000442215.2 Lipotes vexillifer | reverse complement strand
AGGGGGGGGTTGGCTGAAGAGGGAGGGGCCAGGTGCTAGGCTGAGAAGAGCTGGCACGAGGTGGGGGCTGGTGTGAGGAGCGGAGCAGAGCTCTGTCGTCTTAAGAAAAACTACCCAAACTTGGAGATAAGGCAGACGGAGAGCAGCGCGTCCTTTCAATGTCACATAGAAGCATCGCTTACCAGGCCCTCCCAGGATTGTGCAGTTCTCCGGGAGAATGCACCCGGGTTTGACTTCACTGTCAGCTACTGGTTAAAGGCCCAGATTCTGAGCCAATACGTAGATTTTTGCCCATAGGAAAGATAGTCCCCAAGGTGGTGGTTTTATTGCCCTGTAGAATATTAATCCATTCTTGTGTCTAACTTAGCCATCTTTTTATGTTCCCCCCACACCAAATACCTATAAATACTCAATCCTTCAAATGCTCTTTGAGCCAGCGTTATCATCCTACTGGTTCCTTTGTTCATGACTTGAATACCTTTCACACGTGTTCATTCTATATTTGCATAAGAGTCGTGTTAATTTTTTTTTTTTGATGAACATAGGTCTTTATTACAATTGCTGGGTCATATGGTAATTGTATGTTTAAAAATTTATTTTTAACATCTTTATTGGAGTATAATTGCTTTACAATGGTGTGTTAGTTTCTGCTTTATAACAAAGTGAATCAGTGATACATATACATATGTTCCAATATCTCTTCACTCTTACGTCTCCCTCCCTCCCACCCTCCCTATCCCACCCCTCTAGGTGGTCACAAACCACCGAGCTGATCTCCCTGTGCTATATGGCTGCTTCCCACTAGCTATCTATTTTACGTTTGGTAGTGTATATATGTCCATGCCTCTCTCTCGCTTTGTCACGGCTTACCCTTCCCCCTCCCCATATCCTCAAGTCCATTCTCTAGTAGGTCTGTGTCTTTATTCCCGTCTTACCCCTAGGCTCTTCATGACCTTTTTTTTCCCCTTTCTTAGATTCCATATATATGTGTTAGCATACGGTATTTGTTTTCCTCTTTCTGACTTACTTCACTCTGTATGACAGACTCTAGGTCCATCCACCTCGCTACAAATAACTCAATTTCGTTTCTTTTTATGGCTGAGTAATATTCCATTGTATATATGTGCCACATCTTCTTTATCCATGCATCTATTGATGGACACTTAGGTTACTTTTTGAAACGTGTTCTGTTGACAATCTAGACGGGCCTCGTCCCACTGGGGAAAGCGAGTCTTCAGGTCTGAACTCCTCTTCATCCATTGTCTATTCTTTTTTGTTTTGCGGTATGTGAGCCTCTCACTGTCGTGGCCTCTCCCGTTGCGGAGCACAGGCTCCGGACGCGCAGGCCCAGCGGCCATGGCCCACGGGCCCAGCCACTCCGCGGCATGTGGGATCTTCCCGGACCGGGGCACGAACCCATGTCCCCTGCATTGGCAGGCGGACTCTCAACCACTGCGCCACCAGGGAAGCCCCATTGTCTATTCTTTCGCACACTCCCCTCTCATCCAGCCGCCTTCCATTCTGGCCCCCCCTGCCCGCCCTCTTTCCCGGGTCCCTCAACTCAGTCACTCCCTCCCATGCTGGGACAGAGTAGCCGGGGACAGTGTACTTGTCTCTCCATGGCTGGAGACGTCAGGAGTAACATCTGGCCCCATCACAGTCCCAGCTTCAGTTAAATCAATGATGGCTCATGGAAAGATAATGAGGGATAAAACCTGGAGCCCACAGAGCAGCTCTTTCACACCGTGCTGGCTTCCTCTGGTCTCTGAGATGTTCCTAATTCGTGCTGATCTCCTGCTGTTCCTCCTGTACCTCCAGCTGGCCTCCGTCTGGAATACACTGTGTTGGTTTCCTCTTTAAGGGTTTGGGGATTAGCGGATAGGCTGGGAGCAGATTTGAGCCCAAGCAAGAAAGTCTAGTCTCAGCCTTGCCCAAACAAATAGGGCCCTGATTCCAAGCCAGGATTTGGGATGGGGGAGGGGCTGGGAGGGAGTAGATGGAGGAGTCTCCATGGAATTGACCAGAGGGTCTCTCTGTGGCCCCAATTTCAGTGGGGAGTGGAGGGTGGGCAGTGTGCTCAGCCCCATGCATGGAGTGTATCATCTGATCTTCACAATCCCCTATAAAGTAGGTATTTAATAGTATTCCCTTTTAAGAGAGGAGGAAACAGGGCCAGAGGGGTGAGGTGACTTGCCTAAGGTCATGAGCTCATGAAGGCAGCGCAGAAACCGTACCCAGGTCCATCTCAGTGGTGTGCTGGAGCTGGGTTGAAATGGCTCGTAAGAGCTAAATGTCAGCACTTCTTGCTCTGCGCTCAGTGACATTCATTGGTAGCTTGATATTGGCCATGGTGGGAGTATTTACACCATGAAAACGGGCAAGCACTACATATCTGGGTTTTCCCCCTTTTTGGACAGCTGGTTGTACACATTTACTAGTACACCGTGTCTGTCCTATTTAAAAATCCCCGTGCTTTATGTCCCCAGTTGTTGTCAAGCACAAGATATGCACCAGAATTGTTTTTGGAGCATTTTTTGGAAAGTATGGGCCATAGAGAATGTGGGGTGGGGCCTCAATCTGTGTTTTGAGAAGCCGCTAATCTAAGCTATTACTCCTAACTGGGAAACACACAGAGAGGGGTCTGGGCTTAGACGGGGAGACCTGTTGAATCAGAGGGAGAGGGGGGAAACACATTGGAAGGAGGCCTCTCTTCCCACAGCTCCTCCCTGAGAACAGCTCACTGGGCAGCCCCAGGTGATGGTTATGAGCACAGACCATGAGGCCAGGCCATCTACTCTCTTTTCCTCAGTTGCCTCATCTGAAAAACAGGGATGATAATAGTACCTGCCATATAGGGTTGTCATGGGGAAGAAACGGGTTAATAGATGTACTTAGAACGTGTCTGGTGCATGGTTGGAACCACGGAAGTGCTGACAAACATTCATATTTTGCCTTCTCTGGCAGCAGGCTGTGACGGCCGTTGGACTCAGCCCCCAGGGACATGACTGGGTTATTGGAAGAGAGGAGCAGACATGAGTTGCATCCTCCTGACTTACCTCCCTTGGCAATACAAAAACAATCGTAAGGAGCTAACATTTACTGAGCACCTATAAACCTCAGAACAGTTTCCATGTGCCTTAGGTGTATTAACTCGCTTAATTCACATTTTCACCTTACAAGAAGGGTGTTATTATCACCCCTTTTAGAGGAAGGAACTGAGTCACAGAGAGGTTAGGTCTTTTGCTCAAGGTTACCCAGCTGGGGAGCAATGGCGTCAAACCCAGGCCATCAGCTCCCGAGCCCTCCCTCTGTCCTACGACCAGCCCTTGGCTCCCACCCCTGGATATATCTCAGTCACCCACCACACAGCATTCAGAGGGGTCTTTCTGAAGAATAAACCCAACCCTGTCACTCCCCTGCTTGGCATATTTCAATGGCTCCTTCTTGCCTTTTCAGAAAAAAGCACAAATTCCTTAGTATAGTTTGCAAGGCTCTCCACCCCTCTGGCCTCACTTTTCTTCCCATCCCCCTCTCATATTTTCCCCAGGAACACCAAACTGCTTTTGTCTCCCTTCCCCATTCCTCGCTGGCCCCTGCCCCCATCATGCAGCTTCTCTAAGCCAGTGTCTTTGTGTGTGCTCTATCCCTGGGCTGGAATGCCTGTCTTCTCAATCCTCCTTGGGTGGGCTCACTCTGAGATTCAGCTTGTCACCTCTTTTGGGAAGCCTCCCTTGACTACTGCTCTACACCCACACACAATAGGGTGGGTCAAGGGTGGGTCAAGGGTGCTTCTGCTCTTATCTTGGGACCTCTTTGCTTTCACCCCACTGATAACAACTGTCCATGTCTGCAACTGTCTCCCCTAGGAGCCCCTGGGCTCCCATCACCCAAAGTGGAAAGAAGGGTCAGCCAGCTGGGTAGCTCTCTAGGGTACCTAAACAGCACTGGGAAGAGCCTGGAATGGAGAGGCTAGTGTTTTACAACCTCCTCTCAGGGGGAGATTTCTATGGGGCTACAAGTTAGGAGTGGTTTGGCAAATTGCCTGAGGTGGAGGATGAGCCCCTCAAGGGTACTGCTTTAGAGACAAGAGAGCTTCCCTAAACTGCCTTTGAAGGAGGTGGGTCTGGGGAGATGGAGGGATTTTGCTTTGTAGGGCAGTGAATGCAAGTTTGGGGCCAGAGCTGAACTGCTGGGGCCACAGAAGAGAAGCTGAGCTCTGCCTCCAGGGGGCGCCCTCCTCCCTCTACCTCTGCACGGGGCTCAGCCTCTTCTCCAGTTCAGTGTTGACCTGATACCTAAGGCCTGAAAGATGTCCAACATGAGCCTGCCTAGAGCCTCTGTGACTCAGCTCACTTCCCTGAGGACTAAACACCAGCCGGACTCAGTGAGAAGGGCAGCATCTCTGGCTTCGGTGGGGGTTCGGGTGCTGGTGACATCAGCCCTTCCGGTTCCAGATGCAGCACTGAGTTGGCTGACACTCACCCAGTGGCTGTGGCCAATCGCAGCCTGGGAGGGGGCACGATGGAGTGTCACTGCTGGAGTCACCTTCATCCCTGTCACCCTGAGCCTGTACTTAGCTGCAAAGTGTTGTAGGGCTTGTGGCACTGAGTACCACCATCCCTGTGACATGAGGGCAGTGATAATGTGGAGATGGAAAAGAGGCCTCTTTGTCTGGCTCCAATTTTTTGTCCAAACTGCCCTGGGCTGAGACCCCATGTGCTGTACACAGGGAACCGTGCACAACCTTGCTGCTTGGCAAAAAGTTGCTGTTCTCCATGCCAAATGTTGACACACTGAATTCAGTATCAACGAGGGACCTTTTAGAAACATTCAGCATAACATAATAGACTAATTCATTAGCACCCCATGGGTAGAAGCTGAAGCTCGGAAAACATCGCCTTAAGGAATGACAGATGAAAATATCTTTCCCATGATATAACTGTTATTGCCGAGAAGCGGCATTAATTGTGATTGCTTATCTATTAATTTATTATAATTCTCTTTTCACCTCCAGGCTTTTACCTACACATGACATGTACCAGGGGCTCAGCTGGGGCTGATTAACGCGGGGTTATCTGGGAATGGCTCAAAGCTGGCTGGAACAGATAATGGCAGCTGGGGTAATTAAAATGTCTTCTGCATGGGAGAAGCAAGTTTGGAGAATTTTTTAGACACAAAGAATTGGTGACGTGGGTTTCCTAAAGGGAAGGAGATAGATGCCAAATGCCACTGCCCTCCCACATACAGCCACGATTGACCAATGGGCACAAAGAGGCACAATCATGAGGTAGACTCTCAAGCCAACGGGGCTAGAAGGAGGAAACTGGAGCTGGAGCCGGAAGCAGGACATAGGGACCCAGGCGACGTAGCTGATGCCCTGGCATATGCGGAGCTGCTGGGAGATACCCTGGTACCCGTTGCAGCCCAACCCCCCAACACACACACATATTCCACTGCAGAACTATTTGTATTGCAGGGACTGTGCCTCTCTGGAAGGATCGGCTCTTCCTGACCCTCAGAGAGGCAGGGGGAGGAAGGGCAGTGGGCTGGAACAGAAGTCAGGAGCCAAGGCTTTTATCACTGATCTGCTGGGAGACTCTAGGTAGTTCACTCAACCTCTCTGGTCCCAGGTTTCCCCATCAATTAATGGGGAGCACAAACTACCCTGTGAAGAGGAAAATCAGCGATGTGGAGAAAGGGCTTTGGAACCTGTGAAGTGTGGGTGCCGCTGAGATTTGTGGAGGCTTTGTTCCCCGCATTAGTGTCAATCACGTGATGCCTGGACCATCACAGCCTGTGGAATCCGAGCTGGAGCCAGACAGAGGAAGCCAGGCAACACTGCATGCGGCTCTCGGCACAAGCTTCAGCAGAGGGCTTTGGAGCTGGATAGGTCCCGGCTGGTCAAAATTCTTGCTCTGCTCCTTTTTTACTGAGTGACCTCTTTGAGCCTCAGTTTCTACTTTTCTGTAAAATTGGGAAAGTCATCCTCCCTTGGACAGTTGTTCAGAATTTTGGATGAGATGGGATATACTGAGCGCATAAAATACATAAGCAGGAATTATTTAATTAATCAATTTAACTCTTACATAGTACTAAATAACACTTTCCTTAGTGCTTTACTGATGTCAACATACTCGCTTAATGCTCAGCATAAGAGTCCTATGAGATGGTACTGTTCTTGTGGCCATTTTACAGATGGGGAATGAGGCACAGTGACGTGAAGTAACTTGCCCAAGGAAGTGGAAGAATCTCGATTCTAACTCAGGCAGACTGGCACCAGAGTCGGTGTACGTCACTGTTGCTATGATGAGGATGTTAATTTCACTGATTACTTTCTACTTTTTATTATACTCATTCATTCATTCATTCAGGCATTAATGAGCACCTACTGTATTCCAGGTGCTCTTTGGGCACTGGAGATATAGAGGTAAACTGGGCACCGTCCTTGATCCTTATGTGCACAAAGGAAGCCTACCAGCTGGTGAGCTTTGTGTTGGATCCATCTCTAGACACCCCGTCTCACCCAAATGCCTAGCTTGGTACCTGGGACCTTGAGAGCATATGTATATGCCTGCTGGATAAGTGAGTATATGAATGACTGAATTAAGGAAATGTAAAAGTAAGGAAAGCAGGGACTTCCCTGGTGGTTCAGTGGTTAAGACTCTGTGCTTCCACTGCAAGGGCTACAGCTTCCATCCCTGGTTGGCAACTGAGATCCCGCATGCTGCGCGGTGTGGCCAAAAACAACAACAACAACAACAAAAAAAACCCATAAAAAAGTAGAGAAAGCAGACACTCTCTTGGGCTAGGATACTGCCCCAGGGTGCAAGGATACTGCCCTGCCCCTCCTTCTGAGAAGTCCAACCCTGACCCCACGCTGGCACTGGCATTAATGTGGAAGCCACTGGCGTACTGGGGTGGTGCCCTCTCCAGAGTCTTGTATAGAAGGTCAGGTCGGGCCTCAGGGCTGAGGGCTCCCTGAGGGGACACTCCCTCTGGTCTTGGAATGAGGGCGCGAGCCAGGCAGAGATGCTTTTAATTGACTGTCCGGAGCTAAGACCGGAAGCAAAGCACAAAAAGGACTTAACCGCAGGCCCTGTGTGGACACAGTGGACGAGGGGTCAATACTCAGGGTGGGTGAATGAGATCTGTGGATTTTGTTCCTGCCGCTTCTGAAGGGCTCTCCCAATGCCCCAGCCCTTCTGCTTGGTGGCCATGACTCAGATTCTGTGAGCCCATTGTACTCTGCCCCCCACTGCCGGTCCTTGGCTGACCAGCCAAGGAGTGGTCATCTCCCATGGGGCGTTGCTACAATCTGGCTGATGACTCAGCCCCTATCCTGGGGATGTTTGAAAATGTGTGGATCGCATTTATTTATTTGTCACCAAGCCTGGAAATTAGTGAGCAGGGACAGGGATGCTAAACATTCTATAGTGGGCAGGACGTTCCGGAAGGATTAAATGTCCAGCCTCAAACGCCTATATAGTGCCCTGTTGAGAAGCAGTGGCTGGTGCTTGGTCAGTCCGAAATTTGACCTGGGGAAGGTGGGTTACACTCAGAGAAAGCAGTGGTGAGAAGCAGCAGAGGCAGAATGGATGGTCAGTTGGGGTGTGATGATCCCAGGGCAGCTGCGATGAGCTGAAGTTTCCAGGGAACAGAGACTGCGGGGAAGGAGCTGAGGCCGAGAGCAGGGGGAGGGAGCAATGGGCAGAGAGAGGGAAACGGAAGAGCCTGGCTGAGTCTCAGGGCAGAGGGTTGGAACCATAATCCTCGTGATGTCCAGGGTTGCTCTGGATCCAGAACCACTCTCCACATCTGCTCTTGCGGCCTCTGGTGGTTCATTCTTGAGTCTCTAGTGACTTGAGGTTACTTGAGTGAGCTTTGCTCCTTGAAACCAAAAGAGGCCAAATGAAGGATCTGAAGCCCAGAGGCATCGCAAATTATTCCCATTTTAGAGGTAAGGAAACTGAGGCCCAGGGAAGCTAAGCAATCTGCCCACGTGCACAGTCCCTGGTGCTAAAGGGACTCTCAACCTTATCTATGCCTCCGAGGCCTGCTCTCCTGTCACTGAGCTAGAAAGTAATGTGGAGGGGGGATGGGCACGGTCTGCAGTGGGACCACAGCCATCCCCGGAGGTCTGCCTGCTCCTCCCTTGTCTATTCCTGCATGGCCTCCAGGGCTTTGTTACAACAGCTCAGAGCGGTGAGGATTCAGGTAGGTGAGCCAGCAGGATGGAAGTGTGGGAAGAATGTGCTGAGCTGGCACAGGGCTGGTGGGGACCTCTAAGGGCCCAGAGGTTGGACTCAGCACCCTAGAAGCCCAGGGCTGCCATGCCTGGAGACAGAGCCTCGGGCGCCTGGAATGTGCCCCACCCCACCTTCCCAGCCTTGCTCCTCTGCCCTGCTCCTAGCTCCGTGCGGAGGTGGAATATTGGGGATATGATGACCTCAACCTCCAGCCTCCAATGACTTTCCCAGGGGAGAAGCTAGCTTGGGTGGATAGAAATCCAGAAGGGACCAGGGCAGAAGGTACCTGGTCTCAGTCACCAGCTTCCAGCATCCCTTTCTCCCACCAAGGCTCCTGGCAGGTCTCCAGGTCTGGGCTCTGGATCAGAAGAGTGGGCAGGGTGGCCCCTGAGCTCTGCCATGGGCACAGGGTTTGGGGTGGAGAGAGGGTAACAAGCAGTTGTATGCTGGGAAATGCTTAATAACCAGCTCTCAGGGGATGGCGAGGAGGAACCTCTTATTTGTAGCATTTGCCAACTTCTGTGGTGTGAATACTCCCACCTTGGCCAATCTCAAGCTACCTGCATGATGTCACTGACTGAAAGTGGAGCCAGGAAGAGATGAACACAGCTGGCTCTGGTAATCAACCAGAGTGAGCCTTGAAGAGCTAACCTGCCTCTGGCTTTTGCTTATGCTGCTCCTTCTATGTGGAATGCCCTTCCTCTCTCTCCTTGGTGAACTCCTATTGATCCTTCAAGGTCCAGTTCAAACATCTTCTTTCCTGTAAAGACTGCCTGAAATTCCCCACCTTCCACCAGCTCTGTGGCACCCGGCGTCTCCTTCTGCTGTGCCCGGTGGCCATCTGATGTGATGGCTTGTGATGGCACAAGCCGGCCGAATGAGTTACACATAGAGATGCAGACTGGGCAGGATGGGCGCTCCTTGAGGGCAGGCCTCAGTGCCAGTCGTCTTGAGATACTCAGTTGAATACAGGTGCTGGGTAAGGAATGTTAGCTGGGTGCTGGATGAACGAAGGAACACAGCTAGAGGCTTGCAAGACTGCAGTGGCAAGTCTGACACAGATTTCGGGAGCTTGTTTCAGCCACAGGATGTTTAGTGATGCTGTCACTTGCCCCAGATCTGGGCTGGGTAAAAGAGTCCACCCGGGGCCCCAGTGACATCCAGGGCATCTGGCTCCAAGGCAGGGTGGCTGGGGGTTGGTGCCCCTTTGGCACAGGGATCTCTTTATTCTGCTGATCTCAGACCACAACTAATTACCCTAATGGGTTTAAATGGCCCTAAATGTTCTCAAGGTTTGGACAGGACCCATCTGGAGCCCGTAGGTGGGCTGGCCCCAGCTGATAGTGAGTGGGCAGACCTGAGCGTGGATGTCACAGGAATCCAAAGTGGCAACTCCCATTGTTGCAGTGAGGCCTGAGGCCTGAGGCCTGGGACCTGTGTGGGGGCGTGTGGGCTGGGGCCAAGGGCCATCATCATAACAACAGCCCTTCACGCGAGCAGGCACTGCTCTCAGCGCTTTAGTTCACGAACTCATTCAGCTCTCACAACAATCCTAGGAGGTAGGAGCCATGATCATGCCCATTTTGCAGAGGGAGAAACTGAGGGAGGTTAAATGATTTCTGTGAGGTCTCACAGCCGGCAAGCAGAGGGGCTTGTGTTCACATTGGCAGGTTCTAGAGTCCCTGTCTTTAGTCACAGAAGCAAGTCCAGCCTGAATCTCCTGTAGCTGCTGCAACTGTCTCCCCCAGGCTGACCTTGTTCTGAGGGAGCCCCACCCTGACCCGTGCCAGGACCCGGAGGTACGTTACCAGGGTGGTGAAGATGAGGTGGTAGTATTCGGTCATCATGCCCATGGCCATGGCCTACAGGAGAGCAAAGTGTCAGCACCCCGCCGGGAACACCTGAGAAGCCCCTCCCCCTCTCCACCCTGGCAGCGGGGGATGGGGGGTGGGAAGGGAGCGGCGGAGAGAGCGGTGAGGACCCGGGGCAGCACAGGCTGGCGGTGGGTTGGGAGAGGCTGGCCGCTTGGAGTGGGACATCCTCTGAGACCACCTCCCGACAGGGAAAATGACTGGCTGGCAGACAGCAGTGGATTTCACACTGGAGCGTGCAGCAAAATCATGGGTGACACATTAAAATGCAGAATCTTAGGCCACACCCTCCAAAGATTCCAAATTCTGCAGGGCCAGTTTTGCCTTTTTAGTAAAGCATCACTGGGCCTGCCACACTTGGAGAAATGCTGCTGGAATCCGCCCAACATCGCCTCCTCAAGTGCCCTGACTCTCCTCAGCTGAACTCACTGTCCTGGCTCCAGAAAGACACTGGGATAAACGCTTTCCTCGCCTCATCTCACTGAATCCTCCAGAACCAGGGGAGGGAGGGATCCTTCACCCCATCTACGGAGCAGGGGATGACTCCGGGGCCACTTGCTCTTGGGTATATAGCACCCATGGGCAGAAGCAGGATTCAAGCTCTCAAATGAGTTTTTAGCCCCTGTGTGAAGGGTCCTGGGGTGGGACTTCCTCTGGGGGAAGACAGAGGCTGCCGTTCAGCTTGGGCACCCCTTGCAGGGTGTGCGGGGCAGGCCTTGAACACATTCCTGGCCAGCTCAGCACCTCTCCCCCTGCATCCCTGTGACCCTTCCCTGCCACCAGTATCTCCCGGGGTCATGTGTCAAGGCGCCACAGAATGCCTCCTCCAATCACCAGGTTCGCTTTCTGGGCCCACATAATTGCCTTTTACACAAAGCACTGGTTCGAATCGGAGTGGTTTTGTTTTTGGCTGCGGCACCCTCGGAGGGGGGCTGTGAGCGATTTCGCTGTTTGTTTCTTAGGGGGCTGGCAGAGCTCGCCCTGGTTCCCAGCACGCCACCCTGGGCTGTGTCGGGAACAGAGGCGCAGCCAAGGACCGAGAGCCATTCTTCTCCTCTGCCGGTGCTGCAGAGCTGAGCAGATGGTGCACAGAGCCTCGATAAACCTCCCAGGGATGGGAGAGTGACACCGAGTGCCACGGGCTGCAGGGAATCAGTGGCTGGGAGAGGAACTCTGGGGGCTGTTCCTGAGACCCCCAGGTCTCTCCGTGCTTCCCGCAGTGTTCTATTCCCTCTCCGCAGCCTCCGCCTCCCGCCTGCCCCGAGGTGGCGTGGAAACTAGCATTTACTCAGCACCCTCTGTGCGCCAGGCCTGGCTGGGGCAGCTCACCCGTCGTCTCATCCCATCCTCACACCAACTCAGAGTGTCAAGACCACTGTGTCCAATTTGCTGCTGGTGAAACTGAGGCTCACAGAGGCAAAGTGACCCCCCAAGGTCATACAACCGGAAAGAGGCAGACTAGAGGTCAAACTTGGATCTGGCTGACATCATGCCTGTGTTTGGGAAATGGCGGGGAGGGTGGGAGAAGCGGCAGGCAGATCCCAACCATCCCTCCCACTGGCCGGTGCTCACGCACCTGCTTGAGGATCTGGGCGGCCATGGTGTGGCTGCAGTCGAAGATAATGCGAAATTCCCGGCCTCGCTTCATCTCCTTGAGCAGCGGCCGCGAGTCGTCAGAGTCAAGGGGGAGCTGGCGGATCTTCAAGCGGATGTTGTACCTTGATGGCGCCATGATGAGCTCCTGCAGCCGGATGAGCCCTGAGAGGTCCCGGGGCACAAAAGACACATGTGAGCCCGCGTATACCTAGCTGCAGGCATCCACAGACTCGTGTGGCCACAGGTCTACAGACACACATGACCACTGACATGCGGCCCACGGAGATAAGTTCACGGACTCAGCCACGCGTGTGCAGACCCAGGCACTAGCAGACTGCGGCACAGACACGTGCACCCAGCTGTGCATGCTGGCACATGCCCACAGGCATGTGTGCACGTACAAACACATGCTTACGTGCACACACAGGACATACACTTGGGTTGATAAACGCATGTGTACACAGGTAGGTAAAGGTGTGTACACACCTGTAGATTCAAAAGCAGGCACGGACAGCTAGCGAATCCCCACCGAGTCCACCCACCTGCACCTCTCTAATTCAGTCGGTGTAGAGACTTATGGAGCCTGAACCAGAGGCCCCCCACTCCTCCTCCCCCTGCCCCCTGCAACACTGTGAAGCATGGGACATACCCTTCCTAAACAGTCCCAGCAACCTGCTTCCAGGATGCGGCCCAAGTGGCGGCTCCAGGCTCAGCTGTACCAACGGTTGGACCAGGTAAGGAAGGCCAGGTGGTATTTGTTTCCGGCCTCCACCCCCAAGGGCAGGCTGCCCCCGTACACCTTAACCATTCTTCCGGGCTCAGTGCAGCCACCTCCTCCATGACGCCTACCTCTACTGCTCTGCCCAGACAAGATCTCCCCACTCCACTCCCATCCTGCCCCTCTCCCCCGAAACTCGGTGGCCTCGTCCTTCGGCACTAGCCTCTTCTGGCCTCATCTCACTCTCCTGGTCCTGTCACAGACTCCTCAACATTAGGGACTGGGTCTCCACATGCCCTAGCACGGGGCCTGGCACTTCGGTGTGCTCAACACAAATTTCCAGAATTGGATTGACTACTGTCTTTTTTTCTCCCCACACTGAAAAATCCTCCACCTTGGCATTTTGCAAAACCACTTAATCTGGGGACTTCCAGGGAAAACTGAATGTCACTTCTTGGAGACAAATGGCTCGCTCATGTCTAATTAAGTTCATTTCCGTCCTTAGTACAAGGTCCATTCTTGCTGACTCCTCTCTGCTTAGCCTGGAAGCAAGCTTGCTTGATGTTCTCTCTTGCCTTACCCACTACAGGAAGAGCAGAGGAAGCACAGGCCCAGGGTCCCAAGCAGGCCATCCCCTCCCACCTGCCGGGCTCCCCGCCCATACTCAGGGCTCGGTGTCTGCATCCTGGCTGCACTGTCCACTCAGCCATGCTCCATTTCCCCGCTAACAGCACTCTGGTTTTCCTTTGGGGAACAACTCCTCCTCCATGCTCAGTCCATGTGACTCAAGAGTCCCCACTCCAGGGACACAGAATCTGTCCCCACTCCAGGGACACAGAATCTGGCCCCACTCCAGGGACACAGAATCTGGCCCCAGCCTGGTCAATCAGCACACACATTGCTCTAGGCAAAGGTATGGGCTTAGCGACGGATGTGTGACACCAGCTGGTTCTATCAGATGACTCCCAGGAATTGTGCCAGAGCAACTGGTAAGAGACAACCCTCTTTCCGTTTAACTCCAAATGCGGAGGAAGCAAGTCTGGGGTCACCACTTAGAACCTGAAAGGGATTCCCACAGGGCAGAAGTCAGGAAACACAGAAAGAAAATTAGCCCTAAAGATACTCGTTGGCACCTCTAAAGCTAAAATTACTCCTGAACTTTCCAGTAAATGAAACCAACAAAATCCCCCCCCCCCCCTCGCCCTTTTTTTTTTTTTTTTCTTTGCTTAAGCTAGTTTGCGATGGACTAAAGTTCTCAATCAGCTGTCGCAGTGCCCCCTATCCGGACAGAGTCCCCACACACAGACAACCCACTTCCTGAGCCTTCCAACAAAAAGTCTGGATTTCCAAAGCCATTTCTGGTACATACACCTGGGTCTGTCCAGCCTCTCATTCCCACTCCTGAGGGCTGGACATCTGGAAAGCGAACCGACTGGTATCCATCACTCCACTCTGTTGGGGAGGACAGAGATATTTCTCTGGGACCTAAGTCTCCCAAAGAGCTCCCAAACAAGCTTTGCCATGGCTGTGGGCATCAGGAACCCCCAACCCCCTAGAAGGTCTCAGATCCAGGTGTGTGGGCTGGGAGAGGGCTCTGGAGCCCCGGAGTGGTCTGGACCAAACAGGGGCCCCAGTGCTTTCTAATACCAGACTTGATGGGGGCAGGAAGAGGATATCAGGTGACCTTACAGAGGAAGGAGGGGTCACAAGCTCCACCCAAACACACACACACACACACCCATCCTTACCCTCCCTCCTCAACTAATCCCAGAAGTTCTTACTTTGGCTGAATGGTGCTGCCTGCTCACACCTGTTACCTTGAGAGGCCCTGAGTGCACGCTTTGTTCCTACTCGCTCAGTTTTCAGACCCAGGCACAGCATGAGTAGGCACATGGGCTTTGGGGACCCAGGACATGAGGACAGGGACAGTCTGGATGCTAGAGCAGAGGCCACCAGAGCTTTCTTGTCAGCCAAGTTCATTGCCCTGTGTAATACACAGTGACCCACATTCTCCAGCAGCAAATGTCAGACCTCCTTCCCATCAGTGTATTCCCAAAGGAGACCAGAGGCTCATCTTGGCCCACCCCAGCAGGGGACTAGGCTCTTTGTTTGCCTGAGATGAGTTCTCCTTCTTGGCTGCTTCCCTAATCAATCTCTCTCAAAATATCTGCAGTGAATCATGGTTGTGGAAGTCATGCTTTTCACTTACAAAGCACTTCTGCATTCATTACCCTATTTAAACATCTCCCTGTCCTAGAAGGCATACAGAGTAGGGGCTTTTGTTCCAATGTTACAAATAAAGAAACTGAGGCCCAAAGAGGTTAAGTGAGCCTCCCAAGATTTTGCAGCATGCCAGCAATGGGATCAAAATTCAAGACCAATTCTTTTTGGCTCTTAAGCTGGGCCCTTTTTCGTTACCCCAGCATTTTCCGAGCCCCTCCCTTTCACTGTTGACATAAATCCGTCTTTGTGCACGGGTTAGGTTAGGAAGGTGGCTATGTGGCAAAGCTCATACGGCAAACACTGCTGGTCCCTGAAATAATCACTCTTGATATTCTATAACTGATGAATTGGCATCCTGAAATCATGGGCCAAACTAATGACCAGAGTTGTTTGTATCCCTATTATCACAGGGTTTTCCTGGGCACACAAAAATCGTATTATAAACTCTCCAACCACAAGCCCTACAATCTGTGTTTTGCTTCCTGCCCCGTATGGGATGTTTGCACCTAACAAATTCCACCTATAGTAATAAGTAATTAATAAAGGCTCTTGCCCATGATTTCCCCTTGCTCCTGCCTCCTGACCAACCCTCCATGTGGCCCTGGGTGCCATGGTGTGCCCCCTTCGTCTTCTAGGGAACTGTAAGTAACAACTCTTCTTTCTATGGTATTGGCCTCTTCATATCATCACTTGGTCGTATCTACCCTTTAGATCCCACGTACATTTTAAAACAGTTCTCCCTGCAGTGGATTGCAGTGATGACCCCAATTCTTCACCCCTCTCTACATCCCCATCCTTTGCCATGTAATTTTGTAGTGCCCTCCAGCTGCGGGGGCAGGTGACTTGCTCTACCCATGATGTTGGGCTCAACCATGTCAGCTGTTTTGGCCAATGGTGTATCAGCAGGCATGACATAAGCAAACACTTGAAATGGAATTGCACACTGGGTTTGTTCTTTTCACCTCTGCCATCGTCATGACAACACGCCTGGGCTAGCCTGCTGGAGGATTGAGAGCCCAGCTACCCCACCATCTCAGCCAAGGCCAGTCTAGATCAGCCAGCAGTCAGCCGACCCCCAAGCAGGTGAGTGATCCAGCTGAGACCAGAACAACTGCCTGGCCAATCTCAGTCGGTCACTGACCCCACAGGCTCGTGAGCTAAATAAATGCTTATTATTTTTAGTCACTAAGTTTTGGGGTGATTTGTTACACAGAATTATTATAGAGATAGATAACTAACGTACCCTTTTCAAGCATACTAAGAGAACCATGATTTTGTTTGGGTGGCAACGTGCCAGCCCCAAGACGTGACTCGGGATGGGTGAAAGCCAATCAGTGGCAGTCCCATTCCTATCTGAATGTGTTTAGTGTGGTAGGTGCAGACTCAATGAGCTGTATAGTGTGGTCTGTTGGAAGGTTACGAGACAGATTTTCCTCCCTGATAAGAGGCACGAATCACATTAAGAACAATCCCTTTGGCTTCTACCTCTTTCCTTACCACTTCCTGGGGTATCATCATGTGAGGATGTGATGCTTGGAGCTGCAGCAACTTTATTGTGACTATGAGGGGGAAAGTCAAGAGAACTGCAGTGATACTGACCCAGCACCCTGACTCTGCTGAACTGCTAAACCAGCCCTGGAAAGGCCCATCTCCAGACTTCTTGTCAGTGAGATAACAAAGTGGCTACTGCTCCAGTCAGTTTGAGTTGGGTTGTCTTGACTTGTCATGTGGGAAGAGCAGGGCCAGATGGGTTAAGTGACTTGCCAAGGTCACTCTCTTAAGAGGCAGGGCTAAGAAATATCTTGGGACTTGAGTCTTTGGAAAGAAAGAGGAAGAGAGGAAACAGCTCCGTGCTGCCCAGCTAGTAAGCGCAGAGCCTGCGTGCACCACGTACTGTTTGGTTTGAGTCCAGAGTCTGCGCTCGTAGCCAGCACGGAGTTGGATGCGTTTGCTGCAGAGGAGAATGTGTGAATGGAGGGTGCTGGTAGGTGTGGGCGTGGCCGTGCAGGCATGAGTACAGATTGGAGCATGCTGCTGGGGTGGAGGCGGGAGTGTAGGGCAGGTGTGAAGTGGGCTGGGCTGGGTGAGGGTGGCTGGTGTGTACCGGGCTGCAGGTGAGTGCAGGGTGAGCATCAGTGTGACTAGATGAGGCTTGGGTGTAAGTGTGGACTTTTTCCCCAGGGGCAGCTGAGTTGAGAGAGCAGCAAAGAGCCCGATTCTGGGGCTCTGCCACCCTCATCTCCTGCCCTTGGCCCAGCCAGGCCTGGCTACCCACCTGTGCTGTCGTCATAGACCACGGTGGCTGACCGCCACTTGAGGTACTGGACCAGGTCGAGGATGGCATGGCTGAGAGAGGCGTAGTCCGGGTACAGGTTCACATAGAAGGTGTCTTTGTTGTCCAGTGGGTGGTGCTTCCAGCGCAGCTGGATGTGGGGCACCTCCAGCGCATTGCAGATGGACTGGACGGCATTGGTGCAGGAGCCCTGGGATGGCCCAAAGATCGCCACCACCCCCAGTGCCAGCTGGTCACAGGCTGCAACAGAAAGAGGGAGGGAAGGATGGTATAGGGGTCAGTGCTGTCTCATCAGGCATCTGGGCATTGGGGGCATGGGGAGCAGTGATCTTGACAACCCCTCTGAGGTGGGCGACTGATGAGCTCTCTGAATCTCAGTTTCCTCATCTGGAAACTGGGGTTGTAATAGCACCCACCTTAGAGAATCATAGGGAAGTTGAATGAGATAATGAGTATACACTGTTGATGGGAATAAAAGTTGGTGCAGCCACTATGGAGAACAGTATGGAGGTTCCTTAAAAAGCTAAAAATAGACCTACCATATAATCCGTCAATCCCACTCCTGGGCATATATCCAGAGAACACTCTAATTCGAAAAGATACATACACCTTATTGTTCATTACAGCACTATTTACAATAGTCAAAACATGGACACACCCTGAATGTCCATCGACAGATGAATGGATAAAGAAGATGTGGCATACACACACACACACACACACACACACACACACACACACACACACACACACACACACACACTATGGAATATTCCCCAGCCATAAAAAATGAAATAATGCCATTTGCAGCTACATGGATGGACCTAGAGATTATCATACTAAGTGAAGTAAGCTAGACAGAGAAAGATGAATATAATATGATATCGCTTATATGTGAAATCTAAAAAAATGATACAAACGAACTTATTTACAAAACAGAAATATACCCACAGACATAGAAAACAAACTTATGGTTGCCAAAGGGGAAAGAGGGGGAGGGATAAGTTAGGAGTTTGGGATTAACAGATATACTCTACTATATATAAAATAGATAACCAACAAGGACCTACTGCATAGCACAGGGAACTATACTCAATAGTTTATATGTATGTGTATATATGTGTGTGAGTGTGTGTATAACAGAATCACTTTGCTCTACACCTGAATCTAACACAACTATATTTCAATTAAAAAAAAAAAAGACACAGCATAGCACTCGTGAAATAGAAATGACGATTACTTTTATGTTACCATCTCTGTGATTAGCATCACCAGCTCTGTACCTGGTCCTGTTCTGGGGGGAAAGTTGAGAAACGTATAGGAATGAAACACCTACCTGCTGGTGACTCTTAAACCTCCAGCCCCACCTGTTCCCTAACATCCAACCTGTACACCTCACCTCTCACTCACCATCACTATTTGGATGTCTAATTCGCATCTCAGACCTAACGTGTCCAAAGCATCACCCCCTCTTCTCCCAGCCTCCCCCATCCCAGTAAACGGCAGCTCCACTGTCTCAGTGCCTTATGCCCCAAACCCTGGTTTTGTCTTGGCTCCTTTCCTCTCATACCCCACATCCCAGCCCATCAGCAACTCCTGCTGCCTCTCCTTCAAAGCATATCAGAATCTGACCACTTCTCTCCACTCCCACACCCATCCAAGCTACCATCATCTTTTGCTTGCCTTACTGCAGAAGCCTCCTCACCAGTTCTGGCTTCCTCCATAATCCTCCTGCCATCTTACCTTTCACAACCTAGGGTGGATGACATCACTCCTTGGCTCCAAGGGCTCTCGTTTCACTCAGTCTCGAAGCCAAAGTCCTTACAGTGATTAATGAGGCCCTACTTGTTGCAGCTCTTCCTCACCCTGTCCCCGTCAACACTACCACTTTCTGGCTTCCTCTCGCATCCTTTTCTCCCTTCCTCACATCACTCAAGCCCCACTGGCTTCCACGATGTTCCTCAAACATGCTTAGCACACTCATGCCTCAGGGCCTTTGCACGTGCTGTCCCCTTTGGCTGGAATGCTCTTCCCTCAGATATCCACATGACTCCTTCCTTCCCTTCCTCCAGGTCTCTGCATCTTTGTGTCTTATTAGAAACACATCACTACCCAACCTGTAATAGCAATCCCTGTCCAGCCATACTCCAGAAAACCCACACCTGCTTTGTTTCTTTTCCTATTAAATGACCACTGAAGTCTGGTTCTTTTGTTGACTTTCTCCTCCCACTAGAATGTGGTAAGCTCCAGAGAGGCAAGGGCTTGATCTGTGTTGTTTATTGCTGTTTCAACAGTGCTTAAATCTGGTCTGAGTAGGTGCTGAGTGAATGGATGCTGAATCCCTGCCTTCAAACAGCTCACATTCCTGGGGGAGGCCCAAGGACTCAGGCAGGTCAGACTGCGGATGCTTCTGGGAAGGGCAAGCATCAGTGGGCACAGCAGAGCATGAAATGAGCAGAAACGAGGGCAGCTGGGCCTCAAAGCGGGGCATAGGCTTACAGAGATTGTGTCTAAAAGATCCATAAAGTTGGACCTCTCAGGGGCAGTCAGGGGCTCCCCAGGAGCCACTGCCCTTTCTCTGGCAACTGTCTTTAGTTTTCCTTTGGGATCCACTGCCTTTCCCACTTCTAATCCCAGAGGGGTAGCGCGAGGGACCCAGACCCCAGCCGACTGCTCACTCACTGCCCCCAGGCCACAGACATTGGTTTGGAGGATGGTCATGTGACCATTTGGAGCCAATGGGAGGGCATGAGACCTCCCACTGAAAAGGGGGAACTTCCTGCTATAACTGGACCTGGGAGGAGGTAAGATGTGGAGGTCCTGTGCTCACAGAAAAAGCACAGTGCTTGTCTGTGAATGGAGTCAGTGTGGGGGACAGAAGAGCTAAGAGAGAGAAAGAAATGTGAGACCCATGATCAAGTGAAACCCTGGACTTTGGTTACACGGACCAATACATTCTCTTTTTGCTTAAGCAAGTTAGGATTTGGCTTTCTGTCACTTGCAGCCATCAATGGAGCATCAGTACACCCACCAGCCTGTGGCCATGGGAATGACACTATGTGCACACGTATGAACATATGATGCATGTAGGAGGAGGCAAAACATGGACACACGGTGGATTCAGACATATCCTGGCTGCCTCAAGAACCTCTGGGAATGACCTACTGGGCTCAGGCTCACCCCTAAGATTTGCAAGGCGCAGGGCCAAAGAACAAAGAGAGGCCCACATACCAAGTGGCTAAATATTTAAATGTTTTTAAGTCAAGCTAACAAACTGTTATATAAAACATGTGCTTTTCTCCTACCTTGGCAAATGTGCCTTCCTAACAACCTGTAAAGTCAGGTGAGAATGGAGACTTCTACTCAGTGATGTGGGGAGAGAAGGCACCAGCCTCTCCACTGCCCCCTCCTCTTTGACCACTGGTTCCACCCTGAACCATAAAGGGCCTTGAACTTTCCATGTGGACACCCCACTTATGTCCAAGCTCTGTCCACACTCCTTGCAAACAGCTGTCTCTTGGTCACCCCTACATAGGGCCTAGGAGTGTGACCATGGGTGTGTGGTTCTCCCTCCAGAGGACAGGCCAGGGCAGAGGCTCGTGCAGGCCTAGAGATGGGCACAGAGCCAAGTGGGCAGGAAATTCAGGGTTCTAGATACTTGGAGCAAAGACTAGAAGGGTAGGGCACAGGCTCCTGGTGGGCAAGTCCCCTTGGTCTGACTGACCCCTTGTACTTAGAGGAGACATCAACCAGGGGAGGGTTAGGGCAGCCCCTCCAAAGCACAGGCCCTGGGAAAGAGCCTCTCTTGCCTGGGCTAAGGGATCCAAAGATACAGGGTGGTTTGAATTGGTCATAATGTATGGTCTTCAGGGTACTTTTCCTCTCCACTGACATCCACCTGTCCTCCCGTACTGCCTCCTAGGAAGAGGAGATACTGCATAATGTAGTTATTTCTCCTGAAATTTGCACTTCCTCCAAGAACATCAGAGAATGCCACTTATGGTCTGGGTGACAGAGCACTCTGGGGGGTAGGCTAGTTATTGCCAGGAGTCTGATGGAAGCACCTGGAACATGGGATAGCACAGCCATGTGTGGAAGGTAGCAGGCCCAGCACAGAGGGCATCTCCTGGGTGACCAGGATTCCTCATGGCCAATGCCAAGTGCAAGAGAGGACATACAATAGGGCACATGGTGCCTTCCTGGTGCTCCTACAGTGGTGGGACTGGAGATCAAGTGTGGGAATCACTGTTTCGTCCCTGCTGTTGTCACCCTAGAGTGAATAAACCTCGGGCAGCACTCTGTGTGACTGTGTGTGACATAAACCCCAGAGATAATAAATGCTTCCAAAATTGGAACTCTAGGTTTGTTGGTAAATGGTCCAATCTGGGGACAGTTCTCCTTTTCAAGGGCCCATGCCCCAAGGAGGCCATGCCCTGACCTATACTCTCACTGCCCATTCATGCTGTTCTTCTGCTCTCTGGGTTTGCTGAATGTCTCTCTGACCACTTGTCCCCTTATGAGCAGGTGCTCCCTGAGCGTTTTGTAGCCCTAGAGACTGGACACCAATATAGAAGAGATGACGATAGTGAGGGACAGCCATCCAGGCCTGGTCACTCCCTCTTGTCCAGATCTGAAGATGTAGGCGCCCTGTGAACTCTGTAGGTGTCTCTCATGCTCTACCTCCTCTTTCTGTTTTGCACCTCCTAGCGGTCCTCTGATGTCCCTGGTTTCCAGTCTACTATCTACTGTCTCTACTCTTTTTCTTTTCCTTCTAGGACCCTCTGATGGATGACTTGGTTGAATAACTTCTGTGTCTCATTCCCTCCCACTACCCCCTCCAAGAAACTGTCTTTTGCATTTTCTGCTTTGATCCATACCCTGAAGCAGGCAGACAAATGCTGCCCTGCCACCTCCATCCTCACCCAGCCCAGCTGCTTAGGTCATGCCCGCTGCCCAGGCCCAAGATCTGGGGAACCTGTTTGACTGAGGCAGGGGAGAGTGGACCCACCACAAATGATGATGATGCAGAGGACTGTAAGAGGGATCTTGAAGGAAGTGATTTTGATTTTGCCATCGATTGTGATGATGATGATAAAGGTAACTGTAATGCTAGCTGTGACAGTCGTGATGGTGAAGACCATATTGTGAGGCTGTTGATGATATGATCACGGTGATGGCACTGATGAGGGTGGAAAGGTGATGATGTTATAACAATGGTGGGATGGTGATGAGGAGACTCATGATGATAAATATGTCAATGTCACGACAGTCATGGTGATGATGACGGTAGGAATGATGACGGTGATGTAAGTGCTGATGAGAAGGAGGTGAGGACAATGTTGATGGTGATAACAGTAATGGTGGTGATGATGTTGGTGGTGATGAGAGGTGATGATGAAGATGCTTATGCCATGACAGTGATGGTGATGTTGGCAAGGATGTGAATGGGGTTGATAACAATTTTGATGGTGCTGATAGGATTGGTCATGATGATGTTAATGTCATGACTGTAACGGGGATGAGGATAGTGGGAATGGTGGTGATGATGCTGGTATTGATGAGATGGGTGATGATGAAGATCTTGCTGTCACTGCAGTGATTCTGATGATGATCGTAGGGGTGATGACGGTGGTGTTGATGTGAAGAGTGGAGGTGATACCATGGCTGACAGTGATAACAGTAACTGTGGTGATACTGCACTGGTTTTGATAGTGGTGACGACAGTGTGATATGATCATGAAGACCACACTGGGTTTCATTCTCCCAGAGATGCAATGATTAGATCTCACTGCTGGGCGGCAGGAGGCCTCAGTCCTGCCCTTCACCTATTTCTTCTCCATGGCCTCTCTCCACATCCCTTTTCCTATCCCTTCCATGTTCCTTCCACCCTCTGAGGAGCTTCCAGCCTGGAAGAATACTGCTGCCCCAAAGGGACAAGGGTAGGGTTATAGCAGCAGCAGCCGCAGCAGCTTTATCTCCAGATGTTTCCAGGGCAGCAGCCAACTCTTGTTCTGGCAGCCCTGAGCACACACAGCGGTAATTACATTATTTGTGGCTTCAGTTTTGAATCCATTTTCTGGTCATTTTATAGTAACTCAGTGGTTCACAGTCATTGCAGGAGTCTACAGCCTGAATGCAGCTCCCCCCCACCCCCTTTGCATGGCAGTTGTAGTTATAGCAAAAATTATCCTGATCAATTTGTGTCTTAAAAGGAACTGAGCAGCCCAGAGAATAAATGGAGGCAGAGGAGCCTGGGGAGGGCTGGGTCGATTCCAGCCCCATTGCGGTCAGGCTTGGAAGAAAACAGACGTTCTCTGGGTTGTTGGCTCAGGCACTGCCTGGCAGTCACTGATCTTTTAATTTTCCACAAAACATTTAAAACTAAAGACAATAAGTGAAAGTCCCTGTTAATGGGGAAAGGCCTCCTGGGCCTCATGTGGAGGAAAGGACTAATTCAACCAGAGCTGGCAGGGGAGGTGGTGCCAGGCTCCGTGCTTCTGCATCCCCTCAACCCACATGGCCCAAGGTGGCTGGATCCAGCTGTGATGAGAACCTCTGCCTAGGGTAAGTGAATTATCATTGGGTTAATTAGAATGAGGCCCAAGTTCAGCCCTCTGGAAGAGTCCTAATGATGCTCCCGAGGAATATGTTTTTAAAAACCAAAGATCAAAAGAAAAAATAAAGATCACAGAACATGGGGTTCCCCAAGGGATGGAGGGTCCCCAGTGGGCAGCATAATCCAACAGCAGAAATGCCTCCGGGGTTAGACAGGGGTGCTTCTAACCACAGCAGGGGTCTGTCTTAGGTATATTATCAAAAGGACATTAAGGGAGAGTGACAGTAGAGAGGAGCCACTTACATTTTTTTATTGAGATATAATACAATTCAGTAAAGTACATTAATTTTAAGCACAGAATTTTATGAATTTTTACATATAACTGAACTCATGTAACTACTACTTAGATCAAAACATAGAACATTTCCAACACCTAAGAAGGTTCTGTCCTCCCCTTTCCAGTTCATATCCCTCTTACAGAGGTGATCACTGTTCATTCACTCAAAAATATGTCTGTGAGCCTCATCTGTGGTGGTGTGTGTAGCAAGAGCTGGTTCTGTTTTTATTGCTGATTCATTTCCATTGTATAACTGCACCCCCCACCTATCCATTCTTCTGTTGATGGACCTTTCATTTATGTCCAGCTTTTGGCTATTATCAAGAAAGTGGCTAGGAACAAAATTCCAGACACACATTTCACTTTAGTAGATACTTCCAAACAGTTCTCCTGAGAAGTTGAACCAATTTTCACTCCCACCAGCCTTGTGTAGAAAAAATAAACCTCACCTCCTACCTCCCACCCGACCCAGAAAATCAATTTGAGATAGATCATAGAGTTAACTATGAAAGATAAAACAATAGAGCTTCCAGAAGAGAACATAGGAAAATATCTTCATGACCTTAGGATAGACAAAAACAGAACACAAAAGGCATTAGTCATAATGGAAAATATTGATAAATTGGTCTCCTTTAAATGAAAAAGTTTGCTCCTCAAAAGATACTACCGAGAGAATGAAAAGGCAAGCTCATCCGTAACAGATATATGCAATATGTATATCCAGCAAAGGACACATATCCAGAATACATAAAAGACTCATACAAATCAATATGAAAATGACAAGCAACTCAATTTTCAAAAGTGCTTGAAAGCCTCCAAAAGGCCCTCCAAGAAAGGGAAGCTCCAAATGATCTATTAGCATCTGAGAAGATGCTCAATATCTCTGGTCATCAGAGAAATACAAAATAAAACCACAGTGAGGCATCCGCCACGTAAACCACCGAAAATAAAACGGACTTTACCATGAGTTAGCAATGATGTGGAGCAGCTACTACTGTCTTGCATTACTCGGGGGAGTGCCAACTGGTACAGCAACTTTGGAAAACTGTTAGGCTGAACATATGCACATTGGATGACCTCACATTTCCACTCCTGGGTATGTATCAAACGAAAAACGTGCACGTTTGTGCGCCAAAAGACATCGGTGAGAATGTTCATAGCAGAACTACTCGGTGGCCTTAAATGGAAACAACTCAAATGCTCAACAGTAAATTTGATTTTTAAAAACTGTGGTCTATTCATATAATGGAACACTACACGACAACGAAGAACAAGAGACTACTGTTACATCCAACAATATAGATGAATCTCACAGATCTACTGTAGGGTGAAAGAAGCAAGACTCAAAAAGTACACATTGGTATTCTATTCATGTAAAGTTCCAAAACAGGCAAAACTGGTATATGGCACCAGCAGTCAGAACTGGTATATGGCACCAGCAGTGATTCTATAGTACGGTAGTGAGGAGGCAAAGGGATGTGCAATCTAGAGGAAAAGATGGACGATAGTCACATAATTATACCCACACTCCCACACCCACACCCACACCACCAGGGGTCAGGGATGTGAAAAAAAGGTCCAGGGTGTTATAAGATGGAAGCAGGGAGACCTGACCTTGTCCAGAAACTTGCGGAGGGCTCCCCTGAGGACCAGTAGGCTGAGAGGAGGAGTTCTTTAGACAAAGGGGTGGGATGGGGAAAGGGAATTATAAGCAGAGAGAACAGCATGTGCAAAAGCCCTGAGGTGGGAGGAAGCATGGCACCTGAGGATGGCAGGGATGGCTAGAACCCAGAGACTGAGGGAGCCAGTGGCACAGATGTGGCTGGAGGGTCACGTCAGTGCTGGACTAGGTAGGCCCTCCAACAAACAAGGCACGTGACCTGCTGTAGGATGGGGAGGGGCTGTCGCTTTGGTCACTTGGACCCATCTGGCTGGACTTCCAGAGTTGAGTGTTTCTGTCTCGGGTCTACTCAGCCACCGCCAGGCAACTCCACATAGTGTGGAATTGTGAGCCCCTGCTGGAGGAAGTGCCTCAGCAGGCTCTGAAGCCCTGTCCTGGGCTCACTGCCGGGGAAGGTCCCTGTGCTGAGTGGCATGTGCACCACTCAAGAGTCATCTATTCCTTTAGTGAATTTTAGACAAAAGGGACAGAAGACACAACCCAGCCCTTAGGCGGGTGGTGTCCATGCGGGCCTCTCTGTTCCGTCTCCGGGCATTTGTTCTGTGTCTTGACATTTTCACTGAGCAGTTTTGATTGAGGTCAGTCATTTTCTAGCTGGACAAGGCTGGGCAGAGGGTGCCAGCATGGACTCACAGCAGGGAGATGGAGACCTGACCACACGGTGTTGGCCGCAGTGCATGCTGGCAGAGAGCTAGGAGGATGTGGACAGGGAGGAGTGCACGTCAGCACGGGGAGAGGAGGCATGGAGTGATGGGCGAAGGACCACTCTACAAGGCTAACAGGGTGGGGTGCCTCTAGTTTGTGTGTAGGTTGGCCCTGAGGCAGTGGCCTCTAAAATGTCAGTGAAAGCTGTGTTCAATGCCTGGAAACCCTCGACCTTCAGCACACAAGGCAAGGAGAAGCAGGGCGGGCGAGGCAGGGACCAGCAGTGGGAGAGCGCCTGAAGGTGTGAGGCCCCTGACCTGATGGCTCAGGGAGTGGAAAGCAAGGCAGCCAAGGTAATAAGAACAAGTCCAATGGTACTTCGTATGTGCCAGGCACTGTCCTAAGCACGTCACAGAGGTGTGCCTATTTTGTAGACGAAAAGAAGCTTAGGCACCGGGTGTTTTGTGCAAGGTCACACAACTAATGTCAAAATGGACAGAGTGCAGTTCCAGGATGTCTGGCTCCAAGCCCGTGCTACTCTGCCTTTCTATACTGAGGCGTTTACCTGCAATGGGGTTTTGGAAAACAGAGATGGCAGCAGGCAGCACCTTGGCAGGTGTGTACCTGAGAGCCCAGGACACCTTGATTAGCTACTGGGAACCCCTTAGAAAGACCAAGGGGATCTTGTGGATGAGCCAGTCTCCCCAAGATGCATGGATAATGCTGTCAGCTCAGCTGACAAGGATTCTGGGCAATGATGCTCAGCCCCCCATGCCCCATTCTCACACTACTCATTCATTGATTCATTCAATGGTCATTTCATTGAACGCTTAATATAGACCAGTCTTTTAGGTGCCAGGGCTATATCAGTTAAGAAGGAGCCTTCCTCTCAGCTGTGTTGGAGAGGAGGAGAAAGACATTAAATACACACAATTCTTTAATTACAAATTGTGATAAGGGCCTTGAAGAAGAGAAGCAAGGGGCTATGATAGCATACGATAGGAAGGATGACCCTGGGAATGAGATTCCTTAGGTCTGAGGGTTCTTTTAATAGAGTTCTATGGAACTCTAGGGTTCTATGGAAGTTATTTCCAGAGTTATCCAAGACTTTAAGTTAAATTCTAATTACACATATATATGAATGATATTTTTAAAGACAGCAAAAAAAGAGCATACTGGTATACTCAAACGTGCTATATGCCACATTGGAAAGTGCTAGCTCATTCAGGTATTGACGAGTTACCTTGTTTTTTTAGTGAGGATCTTAGAATAAAGTTCTTCAGTCCTTTCTGTGCAGTCATTGGAGTTTACTGTAAATGTGTCACTAATGCGAAAGAACACAGCCCAATATTTTATTTTTGATTTCTTAAAATTCAGGTATGGGGAAAACTATGATTGGATTTACTACAATTATTTTTGTGAATTATGGTTTTCTTGTTATTATGCAGCCAAAAAAAAAAAATATGGAAACGTACTGAATGCTGAGGCCAATGTCAGACTTCAAGTGTCATCCACAGCTGGGGTCAAATTGTTGAACCCATAGCAGCAGCTGTTTTTGTTTTTAGTAAAAAGTCTTTTTATGGCAAGTAAGTGTTGCATATTTGAACTCCTACATAATCTGTTTTATATATATTTTAAATACTGATATACTGGGCAGGATTTCAATGAAAGAAAAACTAAGTTTGAAAGTGCTGGCTTTGGTTCAGAGGGTTTGGAGACCTGGGCTGGCCTCCTTACCCATCTCAGGAGCTCACCTCTCATACCCCACCCCTTCCCAAGGCCCCCTCATTCCCTCATGGCCTTTGCCTGTGGCCTGGAAACTCCTGATGGACAAACTGCCGCCCCTGAGAGATGACACGGCCTAAGGGAACCACGCCAGAGGCTGGTCCTGAAACCAGGCAGAAAAGGCTCTAGGCCCCAAACCCAACCAGAGTTTTGGCACATTTTAAGGACCTTGGACAGCAAACACAGCCTTATCCCTCCCAAGGCCAGAAAGAGAGCAGTGGGGGCGGCCCACTCACCCTTCTTGGTGGCCTCGAAGCTGTCGTGGAAGTGAATCCTCTGGATGTCGTAGGTCAAGGTTGTGTTGGGCAGCAGTGTCCTGTTTCTGTTGATGATGTTGGCAGAAAATCGAAAGGCATGCTCCTCGGCGTTCATGATCTGGGCGTTGGGGCCATCTGCATACTCAAAGATTCCTCCTGCGAGAGATGGGTAAAATTGTGTGTGCTGGGGAAGGAGGAGGGCTGCCAAGAAAGACGCTTGGTTCAGGAGGTTTTATGGGCAAGATTCTTCCCCCAGATGTTCAATAATATGCCAGATTACTCCCATACGTAGAAATTGTGTTGGAGCATAAGAAATATGAAAATCCTCCGAGTTCATTTCACTCAGCTAGCAAATTCCTAATAACAGAGACTGACAAACAGGTCCCAAATAAAATGACCAACTTATGAATATTGCTATGAAAATTCTCAATACAGTGCTGGCAAGTAGAATCTACCAGAATATTATTACAAGGATAACATGCCATGACCACAGAGTTGTATTCCAGGAGTATAAGCGTGGTTCAATATAAAGACATCTATGAATATCATTCCATCACATCAACAGTTCAAAGGGAAAAAGATATGATCAACTCACAAAATACAGGCAGGCATTTGATAAAATTTGGTGGGAATGTAAATTGATACAGCCACTATGGAGAACAGTATGGAGGTTCCTTAAAAAACTACAAATAGAACTACCATGTGACCCAGCAATCCCACTACTGGGCATATACCCTCAGAAAACCATAATTCAAAAAGAGTCATGTACCACAATGTTCATTGCAGCACTATTTACAATAGCCAGGACATGGAAGCAAACTAAGTGTCCATCGACAGATGAATGAATCAAGAAGATGTGGCACATATATACAATGGAGTATCACTCAGCCATAAAAAGAAACGAAATTGAGTTATTTGTAGTGAGGTGGATGGACCTAGAGTGTGTCATACAGAGTGAAGTAAGTCAGAAAGAGAAAAACAAATACCGTATGCTAACGCATACATATGGAATCTAAAAAAAAAAATGGTTATGAAGGACCCAGGGGCAGGACAGGAATAAAGACGCAGACGTAGGGAATGGACTTGAGGGCATGGGGAGGGGAAAGGGTAAGCTGGGATGAAGTGAGGGAGTGGCATGGACATATATACACTACCAAACATAAAATAGATAGCTAGTGGGAAGCAGCCGCATAGCACAGGGAGATCAGCTTGGTGCTTTGTGACCACCTAGAGGGGTGGGGTAGGGAGGGTGGGAGGGAGACGCAAGAGGGAGGAGATATGGGGATATATGTGTACGTATAGCTGATTCACTTTGTTATACAGCAGAAACTAACACAACATTGTAAAGCAATTATACTCCAATAAAGATGTAAAAAAAAAAAAGAAAGCTTAATAATCTAGCTCTAGAAGAGACACTTCCCTGAAGCATCTTCAGCTCAAATTGGCCTTTAATATCACTAATGGTGAAACACTAGAGGCATTCTCATTAAAGGAAAAAAAAGAGGAGGTGTGTAGAGTCACACCACACCATTAACCAATGAAATAAGAAGGAAAAAGAATTTAGAGGCACATCACTTGGAAAGAAAAAAATTCTTATTTGCCAGTGATATAAATGCCTTCCTAAAAGCTCTTATAATAATCCCTAAACATGAAAACTAGTAAGAACTAGTAGGAGACTCAAGTTCAATGACCAGTTAGCACAAATTAAGTGTTTCTTTAAATCAGCAACAGCAAGTAAAAACTTAATGGCAAAAGGATTTCCTTTACAATAGCAACAAAATAGTAAATAACTAATCGTGAACCAACTCCAATATTAAAAATGACAAAAACACCTTAAGTGACAGACATAAAAATAGATTTAAATGAGGAGGCATGTCATGTTCCTGGGTAGGTAGGGTCAAGGGTAGAGGTGTCAGTTTTTCTCCAAATTACTTTTTCAGCTTAATGTAATTCCAGTCAGAATTATAGAAGAATATATGTGTGTGTGTGTGTCTGTGTGTGTGTGTGTGTGTGTGTGTGTGTGTGTGTGTATTTTTTTTTTAACTTGACAAAATGACTCTAAAATACATCTGGAAGATTAAACAGGAGACAGCCTAAAAAGAGATGAGAGATGACTTGCACTGCCAGATTTAAAATATATCATAAAGCCAAAATAATTAAAACCATGTCCTAATGGTATATGAGAACACAGGCCAATGGAACGAGATAAAAGCCCCCAGAAAAAGATTCAAGTAGAGATAAGTATTTAAGACATGATAAAGATGGCTGTTTCCAATCAGAAGGTGGAAGATGAATTATTCATTAATTGTGCTGAGACAATTATTCAATTATTTGGGAGAAATTTAAGTTAGATTCCAATCTTAAGCTATATATCAAAAGAAAAAAAAAAGTTCCAGAGGGAGCAAAGATTAAATAGCAAGAAAGTAAGGGAAGGAAGTGGGGGGGGCAAATAACTCTACAAAACTACATAAAAAGATAATATAGGTGAATATTTTACAATATTGAGGTGGAGGAGGCCTTCCTAGGCATTCCAATAGTCAGAAACCATAGGAGAAAGATTTATAACTCCACAGAAATAATATAAAATGTGTAGATTTCAAAATTTCCATAAACAGAATTAAATAGCAAACAACAAACCTGGAAATAATATAGGTAACATATATGGCAGTATAAAGGTTGATGTTCTTATTTTATAAAAAGCACTTACAACCCTTAAAAAAGACAAATGCTCCAATACAAAAATGTACAAAGGGCAAGGATGGGCATTTCACAAAAGAAAAAAAAATAATACAAAGGAGCTATTAACACATATGAAGAAATGTGCATCCACGTTAATAGTCAAATAAACTCAATTTAAACCAACAGTGAAATACCGTTTTTGCCTGTCCCAGCTTTGCAGAGGGTGTTTGGAAACAAACATTTGCTTAACTGTTGGTAGAAGTGGGAACCGGTACACCCTCCTTCCTTGATGGCCATTAGAAATGTATCAAAAGCCTTAAAAATGCTCACATATTGAACTCATATCTCTGGTTTCTAGGAATTGATTCCAATGATGGGCACGCAGATCATGTGTGAGGAGGCAGATCTAGAGATGCTCAACACCAGAGAAACAGTCAATAAATGCCAATTTGCAATTTGTTATATATTCCCATATAATAGCAAACATGTAATGATTGGGAAGTATCCAGGATATATATATATTTTATTTATTTATTTATTTATTTATTTATTTATTTATTTATTTATTGCCGTACGCGGGCCTCTCACTGTTGTGGCCTCTCCCTTTGCGGAGCACAGGCTCCGGACGCGCAGGCTCAGCGGCCATGGCTCACGGGCCCAGCCGCTCCGCGGCATGTGGGATCCTCCCAGACCGAGGCACGAACCCGTGTCCCCTGCATCGGCAGGCGGACTCTCAACCACTGCGCCACCAGGGAAGCCCCGTGATATATTTTTAAGTGAAAAACAAAACTTGTAAAGCAGGAGATGCAGTGTGACGCCACGTTAGAAGAGGAAGAATAGAAGGAAGATGAGGAGGGATTCATATCATTGACAAGAGGAGGCATTTCAAAACAACACAAGTGTACAGTCCTATGTAATAGATTTCTTATTTTGTTCTTTCTGCTTATTTTCCCAAAATAGACCTCTATTCTTAAAAAAAGATCAACTGAATTGTGGTATTATTTACATGAAGAAATTTCACACAATTCACCGTTTTAAGTGTACAATGATTTTTAGCAAGTTTACTAAATTGTGTGACCATCACCACAATCCAGCTACTGAACATTTCCATCACCCCAATAAGATCGCTGGTGCCCACTTACAGTCAATCATTGTTTTCACCACCTATCCTCTGGCCTCAGGCAACCACTAATTTACTTTCTGTTTCTAGAGATTTGTCTTTTCCAGGCATTTCATTTAAATGGAATCATGCAGTGTGTGGTCTTCTGCATCTGGCTTCTTTCACTGAGCATAATGCTTCTGGGGCTCATCTATGTTGTAGCACGTATCAGTACATCATTTCTTTTTATTGTTAAATAGTATTACTTTCTATGGATGTACCACATTTTATGTACCCGTTCACCACCAGTTGATGGGCATCCGGGTTGTTCAGTAAATTTTTTTAAAAAAACAGTGAATATTTTAAAAAGTAAACAAATAAATCTGCTGCTTTCTCACCCCCGTGGGTATTCCAGCAGGCTTACAGTTTGTAACACATAGTGTGCATGCATGTGAGTCTGTGTGGGGATGCAGAAGCATGCTGAGCACATCTGTAAAACGACGAGAAGACTGCATCCCCAAATGTTAAGAGGGGGTCTCTCTGAGTGGGAGGATTACAGGTGATTTGAATTTCCTTCTTTGTGTTTTTTCTGTATTTTCAAAAAGTTCTGCAGGGAACATGCGTTATATTTCTAATCAGAAAAGCCATCATGTGATTGTGTGTATGTGTTTAAAGGAAAATAAGTGATCAAAATACCATAAGATCCAGTAATTCCATTTCTATGGATACAAATTTAGAAAAAGTTAGAGTAACATAAACATTTATGTATAAGGATATTCTTGAAATAGTATCTTGAAATAATATTGAAAAAAATAGAAACAACTTGATGTTCAAAAGCAGATTACGCAATATATTAAAACCCATCCATATGGCAGAACAACTTGCAGGCATTAACAGTCAGGGTATTGGATGGCAGGATATGGTGTCCGGGATTTGCTTCAAAATAATATGGGAGGGGTGGATGTGAAGGGAATGCAGATAGGGCAGGAAAGGCCATGGGTCGCTGATTGCTGGGGCCAGGTGGTGGGTACACAGGGATTCATTATACCATTCTCCCTAAGTATATATGACAGACGTCCTCCATAATAAAATAGTCTTTAAAATCATAGTATATAAGGCAAAAATAACAAATCGTGGTCATGCAGTCAGAGAAAAGACACATTATTTGCAGATGCTTATTACCATTCTCTTAAAAACTCAAGAGAATCATATCAAAACCTAGTAGAAAGTAAACAGAAAGCTCATCAGGGGACCAGCATATAAAACATATATAGAAAAATGTATAGCCTTCCTATAAATCAGCAATAAACAGTGAGGAATTACAAGGGAAAAAAGAGACCCTATTCACAAAAGCAACAACAAAAGAATAAGATACTTTACAATAAATGTGCTATTCCTTTATCAAGAAAACTACAAAGCTTTACTGGGGGACATAAAAGAAGACTTGAATAAATGGAGAGACGTAACTTTCTCCTGCAAGGGAAGGCTCCATATTGTAAAGATGTCAGCTCTCCTCAAATTAATTTACAAATTTAATGCAATTCCAATTAAAATCAAAAAGGACATACCAGAAGGGTGTACACCAAAATGTTCTTTCTATAAAGTAAAAAGATAATGGATTGCTTTTTCTTAGTGCTTTTCCCCCCAAATGTTCTGCACGGAGCTTTGGTAATAAGGAAAAAAGCTTTTAAAAAACGCTCTTAAAACATACTTAATGATACAGGAAATGCTCATCCTGCCCGCCCCCAAAGGCAACAAAATAATATTACAGTATGAAACCTATTTATCAAATAAAAAGCACATAACTATATTTATAGAAAAAAGCCTGGAAGGATTTATACCATGGTACCAGTGAGTTTCTCTGGGAAGAAGAGGTTTATGGGTACTTTGAATCTTGCGCTTTGTAGTTTCTTGATTTTTCCATATTATTTACAATGAATAAGTATTATTTTTAATATTTTAAAATGTAAACATCAAAAAAAATTCTTCCAGGAAAGGCTGGGGAGAAATCTAGTCATTAGAGAGCCCCATCCCAAATGAGGATCAAAGGTCATGGGACAATGGGCCATTTCCTAGGGCTTCACACATCCTTGTTTGCCTCTCAGACCTTGGCAGGTGGGGAGAAGAGAGAGGGGGGTCTCAAGCCACTGAGACCCAAGCCCAGAGAATACACAATTCAGTCCCATGAATACCCACTAGTCTCTGCCCACTTGTCACTGGGTGCTGGGATAAGAGAAGTCAGTCCTGGGCCTCTGCTCTCAAGGAGGACTCAGCTGACAATAAACAGATGACCATAGATGACCATAACCAGCATGTACGGTAATCAGCTGTTCCCAACTCAGGTTCCAGAGACAGTCAGGCCTCAGTCCAAACCCTGGCTCTACCCACTGGAGGAAGTTACTCTCTCTGAGACTCAGTTTCTCCATCTGCAAAATGGGGTACACACTTCCAAGGGTTGATTGTTGCGAGGAAGAAAACCATGTAGCTAAATGTATGGGACATGGTGAGGACTTAGTAAAGGGCAGTTATTAAAGTAGGAGTGAAACAATGCTATTTAGAAAAACAAAATGAATTCTGAGCTTCTACATTCTAGGGCAGGGGCTGACAAACATTTTCTGTAAAGGAGCAGATAGTAAATAGTTTTGGCTTTGTGGGCCAGAAGGTCTAGTGGACTCTTCCATTGTAGCATGAAAGCAGTATATGTAAACAATGGGTGTGGCTATGTTTCAATAAAGTTTTATTTACAAAAACAGGTGGTGAGCTGGATTTGGCCAGTGGGCTGTAGTCTATTCCCTCTTCCAGGGAAAGGGCAGCCTTTATCTCAGAGGGAAAAGCGCTTTAGGGCCTGGATGGAGAAATAAGATGATGATAGTACGGAATTGCTGTGCAAAAGAAACAAAGATGGGATGTTGAGTTTTTGTGTGGGGAGGATTGGAGAGAAGGGCCCAAGAGAAACGGAATAGACAGGAAGTGGGCCCAAAAAGAGAGAAAGAAGAGGACAATATAGCCCAGGACCAAAGGCGGGTGAGGCCACGGCAGGAAGGGCCATATTAACACAGTGATGTCTGGTTCTTAGTGCCCAGTTAGCCTGATCTGTTTGTGCTGTCATCTCCCTCCTTACAGGAGCCCCATCATTTGGTAAAGTTGGTCACAGAAAACTTACCCCAGCTTGTGCTCTTTGGGGACAGTGAAGGAAGGTGGGCAGAGTCCAGCATAGGGCGAATCAGGGTAGAAAGAGGACAAGAGGTGCAGGAGGTGGGATGAGAGGGGATGGAAAATTCAGCAGAGAAGGAAGTTGGAACAAGAGGTGATTAGGAGAAACCAGAAGCCCTGGGGCATCTCAGAGACGTTGCTGGGGAGAGGCTGTTCCCCCATCTCTATCCCCCAAACACAGGCAAGGATGGGTCATCTTACTTGAACATTAAGGGCAAGATGATCCCCCAAATTTGAATGTATTGGGACACCCAGGCAGCAAATATTAAGATACAGTGCAGAGGTTCAGAGAGTGGGTTCTGGATGTAGCAGACATGGGTTTGAGTCTTGATTCCATTCACAGGCTGCCCTTCTCTCTAGAGAACTATTCTCACTTCTTCCCATTGGGGCAGTGTGTAGCCAATGACTGAATGATACTGGGACTCAAAAGGGTGGTGCCCTTGCCTCAGGGTGGGTATAACTCTGTGGTGCAGGTATGCTCCACAGCCCCTCCCAACAGCCCCACCTTGCATCGGACGAAGACCAGATCTTACCCAAGGCTGCATCTTGGTCCATCCCTGTCCCCTTCCCTATCCTGCTTTGCTCACTCCCCGACAGGGTTTTCCTAAAGAGCGCTCTTCCCTGTTAGCGACCCCAGGTATCTGAATCCTTGACTCAGGCTCTGCATCTGGGAGACCTGACCTAAGATAGAGGTGACGTTGCTTCAGGGAGAGTATCAACCACACTTACCTTTCAGTTCTTTTGGAGGAAGGGAAGGGCGGCACCTAACCTCATCCATTGAAAAACCTTTGAGGGTTCTTCCACCCTCTCCCTTGTGGGTCCTCTTACCCCCTTTCTCTTTTTGCAGGGGGCTCTATAGATCAGGGAGCTTTGGAAGCTCAGTGTCTGATGGGCTGGGGTTCTAATTCAGGCTCCGCCCCATGGAAGAAAGGCTGCTTTGGGTCTTGGCTTCTGGAAAGCACACCCCGCACCGTTTCAAAGCAGCTCCCCCATTCAACTGGCTCCTCTCTATTCTCTTCCTTCCCATACATTCCTCATGATCATTATTTAAAGAGGCTAATAAGTAGGTTGGCACTGTTGATTAATGCATAATCTTAATCATGATTGCATAGCGTAATTGGCATTAATTTGAAGAGCTAGTTCATTATGAAAATAATTGTCACTGCTTTTCTGCTTTAATAAAATGGAGCAGAGACACCAGGGCTGCTGAGGAAATAGGATTGTGTGTGTGGTGTGTGTGTGCGCGCGCGTGCTGTGTGATGGGTCCCAGAAGATGTTAGCAGGGGTGGAGCACAGGTGCAGTTGGATCATTTTCTTCCAACAAAATCTTGAGTGTAAGCCCAATGGGTAAAACAAATAACAACAACAATAATAACAATAACAAAGCTGATTATGTGCTGGGGATGACGCTGAGTGCTTTCCACCTGCTTCATTTATTACAAGAACGTCTACAACCCCATTAGACAGAAATGATTATTGCCCCATTTTACACAAGAAAAAACGGAGGCCCAGGGAGGTGAAAGAGGTTGTGAAAACTACTATGTGGTAAATTCTCTTCTGCAACCAAAGCCAGCTTGTTAGTGTCAACTGTTAACTTTTCAGGAGTTGTGAAAGTGAGTTACTAAACCATTGGCAGCTTGAAAGCAGCCACAACGGGAATGTTTACACCACAGAAATAAGCAGGTGCTACAAATGAGAGCTTTTTTTTTTTTTTTTTTCCCCCCTGGAGAGTGTGATTACCAGCACACCACTGCCCAAGCCCATTTCCATCATCTGGACTCTTAAAGACTGGATGCCACAGTTCCCGAGAAGGCTCTGTAACCCCCAGGGCTCCACCAGGCGCAGCATGAAAACCACTGCTCAGAACTAAGTTCATCTACAGACAGCGAAACGCAAGGCCGGGGGTGGAGGAGGAACGCTCGAACTAGCTGTGCCAACCGGAACCGACTTCCTTCTTGCTCCTTTTACAGTGACATGTTGTCATATGTTTCGAGAAACATTCTGACTGCCCTAAGCATAAACACCCTTATGTTATTTTATTTATTTTTTTTTGCTGTACGCAGGCCTCTCACTGCTGTGGCCTCTCCCGTCGTGGAGCGCAGGCTCCGGACGCGCAGGCTCAGCGGCCATGGCTCACGGGCCCAGCCGCTCCGCGGCATGTGGGATCTTCCCGGACCGGGGCACGAACCCGCGTCCCCTGCATCGGCAGGCGGACTCTCAACCACTGCGCCACCAGGGAAGCCAAACACCCTTATTTTTAAGATTGCTTTTTCTGTCTCTGGAAATGTGCCCAAACGGTGGCATTGCCCTGCCTCCCAGATGACCTATGGTGGCCTGTGACCTCAAATACGCGGTGCTGTCCTGCCATGTCTCATCATGAAGAGCAAGGAGGCACCGCCCACAGCCCCTGCTGTCCCAGCACACACTCCCTCTGGGCAAGTGGCCCTAGAGACCCTCCAGCGCACAGGTCCCAGGGCAGATGCAAGCAGAAGACTGAGTCCCCTGATTAAGCCCATGACTTCATGACTGTCTAGGGCTGGTCTGGCGTCCTGAGATGTTCCTTTCCCTTGAACCACTTTGTGCTCTTGAATTTGGCTCTTGCAAAAGCAGCCCAGCCAGCCCAGCCCCGACTGCAGTGAGCCTGGCAGATGACTCCGGCCAAGCCTGCAACGTGCCGCCACCTGTCTGTCTGGCAGCCAAGTCCCAGGAGACATTCAGGTTCCCAGCACCAGGCCCAGGCACCGTCAGTCCTCTGGGGCCTAAGTCTGTTCTTTCTTTTCCAGTCTGCTTTGTTCTTTTTCTGAAGTTTCCAAGGTGTCGTAGAGATCGAGACGCTAATCGGTGAGATTGTTGCTACAGCCTCTTCCCGGCCGCCTCCCTGTCTGTTCCCATCAGCGTTCTCTCTTCTCTCTGCCAGGGCCCCTGCGGCTCTCTATAGCCCGTGGGTCGGAAGAACCAGGCTCTGCTTTCTACTGCACCTTAGCCAGCTCTTCAGGGCCCCGGCAGTGCCTGGGGAATTGCTTCTGGGCCTCTCTGTGCCCTGGTCTCAGCAGAAGGAGATGAGGGGACACACTGGCTGACTTCCCCCACTGGGCATAATAGGTGGTTTATAGAAGGTAAGCAGTGTCCAGCGGAAAAGTGCCAAGGATAGGCTCTCTGAGGTCCTGAGCAAGGGAGAGGAGACAATGAGTCTGTGTGTCTCCCCTCCTCTGGGTTTGTTGATTCGTTTGTGCATTCATTCATTCATTCATTCCCCAAGCAGTTTATAGGCTACAACCATGAACAAGGAACCATGCTGAACACTAGATGAGTCAGAAAGAGATCAGGCATACTCCCAGGCCTTCGGGAGCTCACAGCTCGGAAGAGGAAATGAGAGAAGGGGCACACATAAAATCGCTATGGGTAAAAACTCTCCATGTGATCAGAATGTCTGGAAAGCTGGAGAAAAGGGAGTCATGGATGTCTCCGTGGATAAGGCAGCATCTGCCCTGCTCAGCGCTGAGCTGTGGAAGGAACATGGCACCGGCGAGGGAGAGAATGGCTGTAGGTAGGTTCTTGAGGATGAGGACTTGGGCTAGGGCAGGGCCAGTGGGGAGGGAGTGAAGCAGGGGCCAGGCAGGAGGGGAGCTGCTGGGTTTGCTTCTCTAGGACTGATCTGTGATGAGATGAAGGAGGGAGGTGGGGGCCTGCGAGAGGGAGCATCAAAGAAGACCCTGGAGTCTGGACCAGGATGGGACCAGTGCAGTCAAGCCTGTGGACCCCACAGTCAGGCTGCCTGAATTGGAACTGACCCCGCCATTTCCCAGCTGTGCAAACTTGGGCAAATCCCTTCCCTGCCCTGTGCCTCTGTTTGGTCATCTGCAAACAGGGATATTAGTAGCCCTTACAACATAGCTCTATTTTGAGGCTTAAATGGCATAAATCATCTAAGGCACATTGTAAGCCCTCATAAGGGCAAGAAGTTACAATTTTGTAGTGACAGGGAAGCTGGGGGGCTTTACATTAAATGGGGGTATCCAGAGAAATAACAGATCTGAGGAGAGGATTGCAATCCCGGAGGGCCCCAGGGGAGGGCTCCTGATGGAGTCTCAGAACCTGGTGGCAGTTGTTTTAATTGATCCGATGATTTGCGGAGCTTTGTCTGTACAACTCAGGGACGTGCAAGTCAAATATTGCAGAATCCGGGCTTCCCTGGTGGCGCAGTGGTTGAGAGTCCGCCTGCCAATGCAGGGGGCACGGGTTCATGCCCTGGTCCGGGAAGATCCCACGTGCCACGGAGCGGCTGAGCCCGC
>NW_006780610.1:4527163-4562145 GCF_000442215.2 Lipotes vexillifer | reverse complement strand
AAAAAAAAAAAAAAAAAAAAAAAAAAATTGCAGAATCCACCATGTCGGGAGGATGGCTGGAGGCTCCCGTGCTGCCCAGAGACCCTGATGACCGATGGGCTGTCATCAGGTGGAAGAGCAGGGGCCCAGGGGAAGTGAGCACCCTTGCCGGAGGGGCCAAAAGAAAGAAGATCCTGAATCTCGAGTCCCTGGTGGGGCTGTCCCACCTCCTTGATGGGCAGAGCCGTCACACAGCCCACTGCCATGCACACCTGCCCACAGCAGAAAGGCCAGCCATAAGCCTGGCATTCGAGGCCCTTCCCGGGCCAGCCTGACCTCCTCCACGCAGGACATCCTCCACTCACACTGTACTTGTCACCCTCCCCTTCGTGCCTCTGTGCTTTCGAGTGTGCTCCCCTTCTGCCTGGATCGCCTTTCCTTCTGTTTCCTCCTTCCAAAGCTGGCTTCCATATTTCTCTTCTGAGCCTTGTGTAGCAAACGCTGTCCTTGTGTCCTCCTCCCTCCACCCTCCCCCGTCAGGGCCTCCTGCAGACATTTCCTCTGCCCCACTTGGAATTCGCTGGCGATGGTGCAGCTGTGGCAAGCGAGGGACAGAACACAAGAGCCAGGGAGCTGAGCTCAGCAGAGCCTCAGCTGAGGAGGCAGGGAGCAGGCGGATGAACCCCGGCTTCCTGGCCCCTCAAAGGTGCAATTCCGAGGCACGATCTACCCAGTTTTTCAACGGGCCCCAGCGGGGCTGAGCCCCACTTACCCACAGCACAAGCCACCTGCGGACACACCTTCACTGGCTTTCCTCCCTCCCTATCTCACTTTCCTGCTCCATCGCCATACTTCCTGGAATCATCTCCCAGATAAACTACTCGCACCCTAACTTGTTGCAGGATCTGCTTTGGGGAGCTCCCAACTAAGATGCCTTCCCTAAGCTCCAAATTCATCCTCTGTGCCCACCCTCACCTGTGTTACGTGTCATGTTCCCCACTCCCTCCCTGTTAGGCTGTGGGCATCTGGAGGGTGGAGACACACCTTAGTGGTCCTGGCATCTCTTTCCCGCTCCAGTGTCTAACACTATCTAGCACAGAGAAGATGCTGAGACATGTTTATTGAGTAAATACGTCCATAAGTACATGAGTGTGTGCCTGTATACACACACACACATATACACACTACTTGCTTTTAAAAGCTAATTCCTGTTCAGGACTTTGATACTTAAATGACAAAGCAAAAAGCTCACAAATATCCTCCAGACCACCTGCCATGAAGATGCCCAGCAGGGTGGATACCCAGGTCCTGCAGTTTTCAAGCTCCTGCGTCTCCCCATCTCTGGCCATGATCGGCTCTTACTAGAGGAGGAAGCTGAGGCTGGGGTGCCCTCAGTAGGCAACCTTCCAGGCCCCTGCCCCTTGCAGGGGTAGATAGGGTGCCACGTGCCTGGTGACATGGCTGGATGGCTGTAGAGAAAGGACCTGATTCTGGCTGGGGGTGGACCCTCAAAGCAGCCCTAACTGAAGCTCCTCTCCAAACCCGAGGCCCTGCTCCACAGTGGTGTCAGCATCTGGAAGATAGCCCTCCCTCAGCACCAGCCTGCCTGCCCACAGCCCTGCCCTGAGGAGGCCAGGAGGCCAGTCTAAGGCCACTGGGATGCGGTGTGGGCAGAGGCAAGGGGCAGGGGCAGGGGGAGTAGAACCTGGGAAATTAGCGGAGGAAGGAGCCAGCGCGTTCTGCATTATTAATCCCATCCTCATCTGTTTTAAATATCAATTGCTATGCAGGTTAAATACTTATTCAAATGCCTTTTAGCTTAAAAGCAAGCTAATTGATCTCTGGAGATCCTGAATGAACAGTGAAGAAAGTACACTAATTATAGAATCAACCTCCATTTCTCTGTTTTGTTTCTTCTCTGACAATGCTGCTGGAATGACAGAAGGGGGTCTGGTGGAGCAAAACACGTGTTGTTTTGATTAGGCCACAACACAAAGTTGACCTGCAGACCCCGCCCCCCACCTCCTCCCCCATGGCTCCTGACTCTGGGATGAGCTCTCCCAGGTGGGCCTCCTGGGCACACCTCTCGCAGGTGGGAGCTCTTAAAGACAGGACTTCAAGATGCTGAAAATATCAGTATGGTTGTCTGCTCTCTGCCCACCCATCCTGCAGGCCTGCCCCCCATTAAAGAAAAAGCCAACACAAATTCAGCCCAGATCTCTCGAAGTCCACTTTCTGCTCACATACACTGACCTCCTCTGGGGTCTCAGCTTGTGATTTTGCACTGGCCTCCTGGAATTAGGCAGTACAGCCCAGCTGACCTTGGCACCACTCTGGTCCCTCCCAGAGCTCCCTATTCACTAGGGATGCCCATGCTGCAGCCCCATGGTGCCTGGACCACCCCAGTTGAGGGAGCCGGGGCTCCTCAGCCAGCAGCAGTAGATTCCTCTCTCCTGCTCCGGAGACGTGTCCTGTCGCTTTCTCTTCTCTCCCTGTCCGGGTTCCGACTCCATCTACTAAGCTGCCTTGAGTAGAACCGAGAATGGGCACCTCTGTTTTGACTGGAGGGAAAAATGTGTCATTGCTGTTTCAGCAACGCTGGGAAACTACCATCGGCGTGCAGGGAGGCTGAAGTCTTCCGTATGTTTGGGAAAGTAGAATTTAAACAAGATTGAGGACTTCCCTGGTGGTGCAGTGGTTAAGAATCTGCCTGCCAATGCAGGGGACACGGGTTCGAGCCCTGGTCTGGGAAGATCCCAAATGCCACAGAGCAACGAAGCCCGTGTGCCACAACGACCAAGCCTGTGCTCTAGAGCCCGTGAGCCACAACTACTGAGCCCACGTGCCGCAACTACTGAGCCCACGTGCCACAGCTACTGAAGCCTGCGCACCTAGAGCCCGTGCTCGGCAACAAGAGAAGCCACCACAATGAGAAGCCCGCACACTGCAACGAAAAGTAGCCCCCGCTCACTGCAACTAGAGAAAGCCCACGTGCAACAATGAAGACCCAACACAGCCAAAAATTAAGAAAATAAACAAACAAAAAAACCAACCCCCCCCCCCCCACAAGATTGAGCAGGTTTCTTTCCTGCAGAAGTTCTCTGGGCATTTGCTGTGCTCACGGGCAGCCTCTGAGAGGTGGGGAGCATAGACAACATTCCCCAAACTTACTTGACAACCATGGAAACCTCTTTTGGCAGAGCATCTCCCTGAAAACACGCTTCGGGAATTGCCGCATCACAGTGATTTGGGCAAAAGTTTCTTTTCCCCTATTTGAGGTTCAGGGCTAAAGCCTTCACATCTCAGTCTGCCCCACATAACCTGGTCCCCAGCCCTGAGCACCAGAGACACACAAAGAAAGAATGAAGAAAGTATAACAAAGTATACTTTGAAAGTATCTGATCTACTTACAGTCAGGGGGTCCATGTGATGGGTTTTGTTTTTACTGGATTGATTCCGGGACACAAGTTACAGGTTGTTTTAACACAGCTTAGAGGCGTGATTACTCTGCTAGGCTCTCATTAGCATGTGTCTATGTGTGCGTGTGCACCTAGGCAGGTGTGGGCACTCAACTCACAGGGGCGGGGGCACAGCAGGGAGGGAAGCGTGGGGAGCCAATTCACCAGCCAAATGCTTTGTGCCTATCTCCCCAAGGCACTGGGTTGAAGTAAGAGATTCTGACTTAATTATGATTATTAGCAAATGAGACTGACTGCATCTTCACAAGCTCTCAGCTCCTACAAAGGAATTCCAAGTGACCTTGTCCCCCAAGAGACACCACTGATAGAGCTGTTCATCTACTCAGCCCTTCCTTCGTTCTCCAAACACTCAGGAAGCACCTCCCATGTGTCACGCACCAGGCACACAGCAGATAAACAATAGGGGAGACCCCTACCCCTGAAATACCCTGCTTATTTCCCAAAGCTCTCAATGCAGGTTGAAATGATCTCAAATATCTGTTATCTAGTTTATAGTCTGCCTCGTCCTCCACCCTTTGCCACTATAATATAAGCTCTTTGAGCATAAAGAGCTTGTTCATTATTTTCTCTCCAGTGCCTAGAACAATGCCTGGCACATATTAGGCACTTAATAAGTATTTCTCAATTATAAAGGAATATGTATGGAACGTACAAGTTTAAGCAAGCATGAAATGGCTAAACAACAAAACTTCAGGGAGGTAACACATGGATGGTGGCTTTTATGCATTGACGTGATAGGAGGGGACACCACAAAAAGTAAGAATATAATTTGGGGCTTTAAAGTGATGGGGGAGATTCCTTATAGGAAGGATTGAGATCAGAAAGCTGAACACTTCTTACCAAAAGCCAGTAAGACTCATAGTCCCCTCTAGTCACAGCCACTCAGAAAAACCCAAGCTTATAACAGGCAGGACAGCAGGTGCATTCCCAGGACTGGAGCAAAATTGCACTCTCTTTTATTTTATTGGTTTATAATATTATATAAGTTTCACACGTTTGAAATATAATATTTCACATGAAATATTATATTTCAACTTCTGTATACACTACAGCATGCTCACCACCAAAAGTTTAGTTTCCTTCCACAACCATACAGTTCACTCTCTTCACCCGTGTTGCCCACCCTCCTTCCCCTCTGGTAACTGCTACTCCATTCTCTGTATCTATGTGTTTGTTCTTGTTTGGTTTGGCTTGTTCATTTTATTTTATTCTACACTTGAGTTCCTTTGCATTTTATTATTTCACTTGAGTGAAACCATACAGTGTTTGTCTTTCTCTGTCTAACTTACCTCACTTACGTTAATACCCTCAAGGTCCACCCATGTTGTTAAAAAATGGCAAGATTTCATCTTTTTTTTTTTTATGGCTGAGTGGTATACCATTCTATATACAGTTGACCCTTGAACATGAGTTTGGACTGCATGAGTCCACTTACATGCAGATTTGTTTTCAATAGTACATATCATAGTACTGCATGATCCACAGTTTGTTGAATCAGCAGATGTGGAATGGCAGATACAGAGGACCCACCTATATGGAGAGTCGACCGTAAGTTATACTTGGATTTTCGACTGTGCCCCTAATCCCTGCTTTGTTCAAGGGTCAACTGCATATACCACATCTTCTTTATCCATTCATCTGTTAATGGGCACTTAGGTTGTTTCCATATCTTGGCTATTGTAAAAAACGCTGTGGTGAATATTGGAGTGCATGTATCTTCCAAATTAGTGGTTTTTAAAAAGTCTTCAGTTAAATACCCAGAGGTGGAATTGCTGGATCATATGGTAATTCTATTCTTAATATCTTGAGGACTCTCCGTACTGTTTTCCATAGTGGCTCCACCAGTTTTCATTCTCACCAACAATGCACGAGGGTTCCCTTTCTCCGCAGCCCGCCTCTCCAACACTTCTTTCTTGCCTTTTTGATAACAGCCACGCCAACAGGCATGTGGTGATATCTAATTGCTTCGATTCACATTTCCCTAGTGATTAGTGACGTTGAACATCTTTTCATGTTGGCAAAAATTGGCAAATCTGCCAATATTTCAATCAAGTTGTTTGGTGTTTTTATTGTTGAGTTCTTTACATATTTTGGACATTAATCTCTTATTGGATATATGATTTGCAAATACCTTTTCCCATTAGGTAGGTGACTTTTTGTTCTGTTAATTTCCTTTGCTGTGCAGAGCTTTTTAGTTTGATATAGCCCCATGTGTTTATTTTTGCTTTTGTTTCCCTTGCTCGAGGAAACATATCCAGAAATATTGCTAAGACTGATGTCAAAGGGAGCACTGTCTATGTTTTTTCTAGGAGTTTTATGGTTTCAGATCTCACATTCAAGTCTTTGATCCATTTTGATTTACTAGCAGAAAGAAAAATTAAGAAAACAATCCCATTTTCCGTTGCAACTACAAAAAAATATCTAGGAATAAATTTAACCAATGAAGTTAAATTTATTAAGCTGTACACTGAAAACTATAAGCCATTGTTGAAAAAAATTGAAGAAACACCAAGAAATGGAAAGATATTTCAGGCTCATGAACTGAAAGAATTAACATTGTTAAAATGTCCATATTACCTAAAGCAATATATAGACTGAATGCAATCCCTATCAAAATCTCAATGACATTTTTCACAAAAATAGAAAAAAAATTCTAAAATTTATATGGAAACATGAAAGGCCAAATAGCCAGAGCGATTCTGAGAAAAAAGAACAAAGCTGAAGGTATCACACACCCTGATTTCCAATTATATTACAAAGTTATAGTAATCAATAGCATGGCACTGGCTGGAAAACAGACACATAGATCAATGGAACAGAACTCAAATCCCACACATATATGGACAATTAATTTATGACAAAGAAGCAAAGAACATACAATGGAGAAAGGAAAGTTTCTTCAATAAATGGTGTTGGACATTTTCTTTCATTTTATTGAAGTAGATTTGATTTACAATGTTTCAAGCATATAGCAAAGTGATTCAGCTATATATATATGTATATATGTATATATATACATATATATATATACACACACATATACATATATATATATACACACACATATATACATATATATATATTCTTTTCAGATTCTTTCCATTATAGGTTATTAAAAATCTTGAATATAGTTCCCTTTACTATACTGTAGGTCCTGGTTATTTATCTATTTTATACATAGTGGTGTATGTCTGTTAATCCCAAACTCCTAATTTATCCCACCCCCACCTTTCCCCTTTGGTAACAATGTTTGTTTTCTATGTCTGTGAGTCTGTTTCTGTGTTGTAAATAAGTTCGTTTGTATCATAATTTAGATTCCACATATAAGTGATATCATATGAAAAAAAATAGGGTTTTGGAAAAACTGGACAGCCACATGCAAAAGAATAAAACTAGGCCACTATTTCACATCAAACACAAAGTCACAATCTTAAAATCTGCATAGGCTGTCAGCAGCCATGGCAAAAAGAAATAGCTTGCATTTTTAAAATACTGGTTTAATAAACAACCTAAATGTACACATAAAGGAAACAGAAAATGAGCAAACAAAACCCAAAGTTAATAGAATAAATAATAAAGATCATAGCAGAAATAAATGAAATAGAGACTACAAAAATGATAGAAAAGATCAGTGAAAATAAGAGCTGGTTCTTTGAAAGGATAAATACAATTGATAAACCTTTAGCCAGACTCATCAAGAAAAAAAGAGAGAGTGCCCAAATAATTAAAATCAGAATGAAAGAGGAGAAGTCAAAACAGAAATAGAATCACATGAGATTACTATAAACAATTATATGCCAATAAAATGGACAACCTAGAAGAAATGGATAAATTCCTGAAAACGTATAATCTCCCAATACTGAATCAGGAAGAAATACAAAATATGAACAGACCAATTACCAGTAATGATATTGAATAAGTAATTTTAAAACTCCCTGTAAACAAAAGTCCAGGACCAGACAGCTTCACAGGTTAATTCTACCAAACATTTAAAGAAGAGTTAACACTGATTTCTCTCAAACTATTCCAAACAATTGAAGAGGAAGGAATGCTTCCAAACTCATTCTATAGGGCCAGCAACACCCTGATATGAAAACCAGAAAAAGAAACCACAACAAAAAGAGAAAATTACTGGCCAATATCACTGATGAATATAGATGCAAAAATCCTCAACAAAACATTAGCAAATCAAATTCAACAATACATTAAAAGGATCATACACCATGATTAAGTGGGATTTATCCCGGCAATGCAAGGATGCTTCAATATCACCACAAATCAGTAAATGTGCTACACCATATTAACAAATTGAAGAATAAAAATCATATGATCATCTCAATAGATGGAGAAAATACTTTTGACACAATTCAACATCCACTTATGATAAAAACTCTCAACAAAGTGGGTATAGAGGGAACATACCTCAACATAATAAAGGCCATATCTGACAAACGTACAGAAAATATCATACTCAATGGTGAAAAGCTGAAAACATTTCCTCTAAGATCAGGAAGAAGACAAGGGTGGCCACTCTTACCACTTTTATTCAACATAGTATTGGAAGTCTTAGTCACAGAAATCAGACAAGAAAAAGAAAAAAGGAATTCAGATTGGAAAGGAAGAAGTGAAACTGTCACTGTTTGCAGATGACATGACACTATATATAAAAAATCATAAAGATGCTACTAACAAAACTATTAGAACTAAAAAATGAATTCAGTTAAGTTGTAGAATATAAAATTAATATACAGAAATATGCTGCATTTCTAAACACTAACAACAAAGTATCAGAAAGAGAAATTAAGAAAATAATCCCACTTACAACTGCATAAAAAAGAATAAAATACCTGGGGGTAAATCTAACTAAGGAGGCAAAAGGCCTGTAAAGGAGGTTAACTATAAAATGCTGATGAAAGAAACTGAAGATAACACAAACAGATGGAAAGATATACTGTTCTCATGGAATGGAAGAGTTAATATTGTTAAAATAATCACACTAACCAAGGAAATTTACATTTTAAATGTAATTCCTATCAAAATACCAATGGCATGTTTTTCACAGAATTATAACAAATAATTCAAAGATTTGTATGGAAACACAAAAGACCTGAATATCCGAAACAATCTTGAAAAAGAAGAACAAAGCTGGAGGTATCATGCTCTCTGGTTTCAAACTATACTACAAAGCTACAGTAATCAAAACAGTATGGTACTGACAAAAAACAGACATATAGCTCATTGGAACAGAATGGAGAGCCCAGAAATAAACCAACAATTATATGGTCAATTAATCTACAACAAAGGAGGCAAGAATGTACAATATGGGAAAAGACAGCCTCTTCGATAAATGGTGCTGGGAAAACTGGACAGCCACCTGCAAAAGAATAAAACTGGACTACTTTCTCAGACCATGTACAAAAAATAAACTCAAAATGGATTAAAGACTTGAATGTAAGACCTGAAACCATAAAACTCTTAGAAGAAAACATAGGCAGTACACTCTTTGACATTGGTCTTAGGAATACTTTTCTGGATATGTGTCCTCAGGCAAAGGAAACAAAAGCAAAAATAAACAAATGGGACTACACTAAACTAAAAAGCCTTTGCACAGTGTAGGAAACAATCAACAAAATGAAAATGCAGCCTACTGAATGGGAGAAGATATCTGCAGGATTAATATCCAAAATATACCAAGAACTCATACAACTCAACACCATAAAAACAAACAACCGATTAAAAAATGGGCCAACAGGCACATGAGAAGAAGTTCAATATCACTTATTATCAGGGAAATGCAAATCAGAACCTCAGTGAGATATCACTTCACACTTGTCAGAATGGCTGTTATCAAAAAGACAACAAATAAGTGTGGCAAGAATGTGGAGAAAAGGGAACCCTTGTGCACTGTTGGTGGGAATGTAAATTGGTACAGCCACTGTGGAAAACAGTATGGAAGTTCCTCAAAACATTAAAAATAGAACTATCATATTGCCCAGCAATTCCACTTCTGGGTATTTTTCCAAAGAAAACAAAAGCACTAATTCAAAAAGATATATGCACCCCCAATGTTCACTGTAGCATTATTCACAATAGCCAAGATATAGAAGCAATCTAAGTGTCCACTGATAGGTGAATGGATAAAGAAGTTGTGGTGTGTGTGTATATGTGTGTGTGTGTGTGTGTGTATGTATACACACACACACACACACACACACACACATATATACAATGGAATATTAGTCAGCCATTAAAAAGAATGAAATCTTGCCCTTTGTGACAACACGGATAGACCTAGAGGGTATTATGCTAAGCAAAATAAGTCAGACAGAGAAAAAGAAATACTGGATGATTTCACTTATATGTGGAATCTAAAAAACAAACAGAATGAACAAACAGAACAAAAGAGAAACAGAGTCATAGACACAGAACAAATAGGTGGTTGCCAGAGGGGAGAGAGAGGGGTGGGGAGATGAGTGAAATAGGTGAAGGAAATTAAGAGGTACAAACTTCCAGTTACAAAAGTCACGGGGGTGAAATGTACAGCATGCGAAATATAGTCAATAATTCTGTAATATCTTTATTATGGTGACAAATGGTAGCTAGACACATGATGGTGATCATTTTGTAATGTATAGAAATATCGAATCACTATGTTGTGCATCAGGAACCAACCTAACTGTAGGTCAGTTATACTTCAAAAATAAACAAACTCGTAGAAAAAGAGATCAGTTGCAGATGACGCTGATACTCTATGTAGAGAACCCTAAAGACTCCACACAAAAACTATTAGAACTAACAAATGAATTCAGCAAGGCAGCAGGATACAAGATTAACATACAGAAATCTGTTGCATGTTTTTACACTAATAATGAAATATCAGAAAAGAGAAAGTAAAAAAAAAAAAAAAAGCCATTTAAAATTGTGTCCAAAAAAATACCTAGGAATAAACTTAACCAAAGGGGTTTCTAGATTATACACTGAAAACTATGAAACATTGATAAAGGAAACTGAAGATGATTCAAAGGAATAGAAAGATATCCCATGCTCTTGGATTAGAAGAATTAATACTGTTTAAATGGTCAAACTACCCAAAGCAATCTACAGACTTAATTTGATCCCTATCAAAATACTCATGACATTTTTCACAGAACTAGAACAAATAATACTAGAATTTAGATGGAACCACAATTGACCCAGAATTGCCAAAGCAAGCCTGGATAAAAAGAACAAAGCTGGAGGCATAACCCTCCCAGACTTCAGACAATACTACAAAGCTACAGAAATCAAAACAGCATGGTATTGGCACACACAAAAAAACTATAGATCAATGGAACAGAATAAAGAGCCCATAAATAAACCCACACAGCTATGGTCAATTAATCTACAGCAAAGGAGAAAAGGATATACAATGAAGAAAAGGCAATCTCTTCAACAAGTGGTGTTGGGAAAGCTGGAAAGCTACCTGTAAATCAATAAAATAAGAACACTCCCTCACACTAAATACAAAAATAAATGCAAATTGGTTTAAAGACCTAAATATAAGACATGACACCATAAAAATCCTAAAAAAGAACATAGGCAAAAAAATTCTCTGACATAAATCGTAGCAATATTTTCTTAGATCAGTCTCCCAAGGCAAAAGAAATAAAAGAAAAAATGAACAAATGGGACCTAATCAAACTTAAAAGCCTTTGCATGGCGAAGGAAACCATCATCAAAATGAAAAGGCAGCCTATGGAATGGGAGAACATATTTGCAAATGATGCTACCAACAAGGGGTTAATATCTAAAATATACTAACAGCTCATAAAACTCAATATAAAAAAAACAGACCAATCAAAAGATGGGCAGAAGACCTAAATAGACATTTCTCAAAAGAAGACATACAGATGACCAACAGACACATGAAAGATGCTCAACTCTGCTAATTATTAGACAAGTGCACATCAAAACCACAATGAGGTATCACCTCACACCAGTCAGAATGTCTATCATCAAAAAGTCTATAAATAATAAATGCTGAAGCAAAGGGAACCCTCCTACACTGTTGGTGGGAACGTAGATTGGTGCAGCCACTATGGAAAACAGTATGGAGCTTCTTTAAAAAATAAACTACCATGTGATCCAGCAATCTCACTACTGGGCATATACCCAGAGAAAACCATAATTTAAAAAGAGTCATGTACCACAATGCTCACTGCAGCACTATTTACAATAGCCAGGACATGGAAGCAACCTAAGTGTCCATTGACAGATGAATGGAAAAAGAAAATGTGGCACATATATACAATGGAATATTACTCAGCCATAAAAAGAAATGAAATTGAGTTATTTGTAGTGAGGTGGATGGACCTAGAGTCTGTCATACAGAGTGAAGTAAGTCAGAAAGAGAAGAACAAATACCGTATGCTAACACATATATATGGAATCTAAAAAAAAAAAAAAAAAAAAATGGTTCTGAAGAACCCAGGGGCAGGACAGGAATACAGATGCAGATGTAGAGACTGGACTTGAGGACACGGGGAGGGGGAAGGGTAAGCTGGGATGAAGTGAGAGAGTGGCACTGACGTATATACACTACCAAATGTAAAATAGATAGCTAGTGGGAAGCAGCCGCATAGCACAGGGAGATGAGCTTGGGGCTTTGTGACCACCTAGAGGGGTGGGATAGGGTGGGTGGGAGGGAGACACAAGAGTGAGGGGATATGGGGATATATGTGTATGTATAGCTGATTCACTTTGTTATATAGCAGAAACTAACACAACACTGTAAAGCAATTATACTCCAATAAAGATGTTAAAAAAAATAAAATAATAAAATGAGCATAATGATTAAAAAAATAAAGATACCTTATATGATTAAAAAAAAGATACATCTCTCAGGGGTGGTGGGATGAATTGGGAAATTGGGATTCACATATATACACTAATATGTATAAAATAGATTAATAAGAACCTGCTGTGTAAAATAAATTAATTAATTAAATTTTAAAAAAGATACATACATCTCAATGTTCATAGCAGCACTATTTACAATAGCCAAGACATGGAAGCAACCCAAGTGCCCAACAGACGATTAGTTTAAGAAGATGTGGTATATTTACATAATGGAATATTACTCAGCCATAAAAAGAATGAAATATTGCCATTAGCAGCAACATAGATGGACCTAGAGAATATCATACTAAGTGATGTAAGACAGAGAAAAACAAAACAGAAATAGACTCACAGATGGAAAACAAACTTATGGTTCTCAAAGGGGAGAGGGAGTGGGGGAGGGATAAATTACGAGTATGGGATTAACAGATACAAACCACTATACATAAAATAGATAAGCAACAAGGATTAACTGTCTAGCACAGGGAACAATATTCAGTATCTTGTAATAACCTATAATGGAAAATAATCTGAAAAAATAACTGGATCACTGTGCTGTACAACTGAAACTAACGCAATATTGTAGACCAGCTATACTTCTATTTAAAAAGAAAGAAAGAAAGAAAAAGAGATCAGATACGTGGTTACCAGGGGTGGGGGTGGGGTGGGTGGAGGAGGTAGAACTGGATGAAGGTGGTCAAAAGGTACAAACTTCCAGTTATAAGATAAATAAGTAGTAGGGATGTAATGTACAACATGATAAATATAATTAACGCTGCTGTATGATATCTATGAAAGCTCTTAAGAGAGTAAATCGTGAGTTCTCATCACAAGGAGAACTTTGTACTTTGAACAAACACAAAGACAGAATTTTCTGCATAACCATCCGGTGTGAATTAGCAGGGGAACCAAAAGCAGTGCAGAAGTCTTAATAACAGTAACAAGAATCACTAATACCTACTGAGTCTTGTGTTCTAAGCCTTCTCTACGCATTAGCTCATTTAATTCTCACAGCAACTCGATGAGGGGGATTCTACTATTATCCTCATTTTTTCAGAGGAGGAAATGGAAGCTCAGAGAAGTTAGTGATTTGTCCAAAATTGCACAGCTTCTGCAGATCCAGGAGTCATGCTCTGCTTTGGTTTTCCAAAGAAGACATACTAACACATACTAGGATTGTAAATAGCATACTAGTAATGAGCATCTAGCCCAGAACCAAGAAGGGATCTCCTTCCTAAGCCTCATCTGCGAAAGGATCTCACCTGGTCGTTAACACCAGCACCCAGAGAGTCCTCAAATCTGTAGGTTATTCATAAATTAGTGTTGCTAGATTTATGTTTACCCATTTAGTCCATGGTGTGTAGTTTTCTTTCTATGTACGGTTCAGTCATTTCTAACTAATTCTTCCATTGCCTTAAAAGGTTATAATCAACAACAACAAAAACCTTTAGGTATCTCCAAGTAGAGGGAATTAGGCCACGAGAATAAAACAGGTGAAATCTTGTTTTCCACAAAAACAGACTAAGTCAATGCCCCCTTCCAGAACGGGCCTGGTCACGCCTGGGTGGGCTGCCTGTCACCCTCGCCCAGGAGAGGGGTGTTCTGCACCATTCCTACCTCCATGTGGCCTTTGATGAGAGGTTGGCAGCATCCAGTCTGTGGATAAGGAACGGGCTTTTGTCTGGGTAAGAATCTGTCTTCTGATCTACCTTCAAGTCCTCCATGATATCTACAACCCAACATTTCTGAAATCAAATACAGCATCTTCTCCCCAAACCTACTTTTTACCTGGGCTTCCCATCTCAGGGAAGGGTACCAACGCCCTTCAGTGGTCCAGGCTGGAAAACTTGGTATCGTCTTCACCTCCCAGCCCCATCTCCTGCATCACTCTTTACCAGCCAGATGACTCTGCGATCTTTCCCATCTCTATCGTCACCCTCCAGCCCATGCCCTGCACCGTGGCACCAGCCCCTTCATGCTTTCATCCCTCTGCCCTCTCTTTTACCAGCCCGCCCTCCAGGCATCAGCCCCAGGGACTCCCAAAGCTCAAATTCACTGGTGCCGGCGCTCAGCCTCACAGCCTACCTGACTTCCTCCTGCCCAGAGGATCAAGCCCCGGTGTTCTTTCTGGTTTTCGACGTCTTCATGAATCTGGCCTGCGTCGACCTTTCTGCCTTATCTCTCATTGAACCTCTCTGTGTGCGTGTCTCTCCATCAGTTTCTCAACTACTCCATTAACTGCCACATTTTTATGCCTTTGCTCATGACATTATGTTCCTTATTAATGGTGACGATGTATTTGATACCTTCTCATGCATTAATTAGGTACTGTGCCAAATGCTTTATGAGAATCATCTTGTTTAATCTTTACAATATCCCTAAATATTATATTCTCACTATATTATGTATCAGGAAACTGAAGTTTAGACAGAGTATAGTAACTTCTCCTCCATTCACACCTGGATCCCAGGTGTGTCCAGGTATGTCTTCCCCATACACTATAGTGATTGGCTCAATCTTTGGTTTGATATTTACCTGTCACTGTTTCCATGTCGGTCCCCCAACTAGACTGCAGGGCCTTCAAGGGATGTGTCACCCTGTGCCCAGCACAGTGCCCAGCAACTGAGCAGGTGAGGACAAAACCCACATCTTGGGCCCTGTGTGTCTGAACACTTAGAGCAGCCTTTTTCTAATTTATGCATTAACTCAACAAGTATTCATTGAATACCTACTCTGTGTTAAAGGACTGTTTCCAGAATTGGGGAGATATTGTCGATTTAAGCAAACAAACTCCCTGCCTCTTAGGTGCCAACCTTCTTGTTATAAAAGCTATGAAAGGAACAAATAGATGAGATGATAGCAAGTGTCTATGGGGGACTGCTTTTTTATCACTCTCCCAAGGGAAGTTCAATGCAACAAACATTCATTGGTACCTTCTCAGTGCAGGGGAATAGAAAATTGGATGAGAGTTGCTCACAGATTGAAGGGGGAAAAAGTCAAAGAAATAATTAACAATAAGGGTGATGACTGTCCTGTTGTGATTAATGTAAAGTGTTTTAGGGAATGAAAATGGCCAGGAGAAATCCCAGAAGGCTTCTTAGAGGAGGTGATATTTAAGCAAGGCCCTGAAGAGTGAGTAGAAGCTGATCAAGCAGCATAGTAAAAGGGCTGAATGGGCAGAGGAACAGCAGGAGTGAAGCATGAAAGAGCCTAGTGATTTCAGCAAGCAGGCAGGGGCCAGGTGTGGCCATGGCCCCACCTGCCAGGCCATCTCATCTCAGGTATCAGTTTTCTCAGTCCCTGACTCAGAAAGACTTGTTGCCTCTAGGAAGTGCTACTCCTTTCTCCAGCGCTGCTGTGCTCTGCTCACAGCCAACACACTGTGACTGCATCTCCATAGCATCTCCCAGCAGGCACTGGGGCTGCCAGTGAGGCTGGCAGTGGAGGACTGGAGAGTCTTGTGGGAAAGCACAGTGCCCAGGGCCTCCCAGGCCCCGTCTACTGCTGGCAAGCATCCTTATCTTCAGAAGAGAGGCACGTGGTGCAGGAGAAAGGATGGAACACCCCTCCTAGCTGGACAGCCAGCTTCATCCTGTCAGCAGAAGCACACAGGCTGCAGCTGTGGATACCTAGTGGATGCTGCTTGGCTTCCAGTTCTCAGAAGCAAGGCTTATGTCCCACCCCCGACTCAGCCCTGCCACAGACTAAGGACTGAGGACCACAGCTGAGCAGGGCTGGGAGGGAATTCAGGAGCCGCAGCATACTAGCCCCTGAAGCTCGTCTGTGCTGACTGTGTGTCTGGCTCTGGGAGCTCATCTTGCCCTGCCTGGCTCGCTTGTCTGATGCCTCATTTTCGCAGAAGCACCACGGCACAGTGGTCTGGAGTCAGACTGCTTTGGGGCACTTCACGTCCAGGTTCAGCCACCAACCAGCCGTTACTCACCCCCTCTGAATGTCAGTTTTCACATCTCTGAAATGGGAATTTCACCTCCCAGAGCTGCTGGGTGGGTTAGAGGAGATGATGCACATAAAGCTCTTGGTCCAGTGCTCGGCACAGAGTGGATGCTCCTCTGATTCTCCCCCTCCCCCCGCCCCTGCTGCTCTCTGTCTGCAGCTTGGGATAAGGGTGACTCCTGAATCTACAATTCCAGTCCCACCTCTTGCCCATGCCTGATCCCCAAGAGCCACTATCTGCTGTTGGGGTAGATTTTGGGTCCCCCAGCCCCGTGGGTCTGCCTATCCAGCACCTGCCCCTTGTCCCCACTTCAGGTGGGTCCTGGCCTCTCCCATCCACCTGAATTTAGCTGGGTCAAGTCTCCCCCAGGCACCAGCTCTGTGTTCCTGTCCAGCTCTCCTCTGAAGAGGCTGGGTCCAGGCTGGCTCCCAGGGTCTCCCTGCCCCTCTGAGAGGGAGCCACGGCTGCCCTAATGCCGTTCCCCATACCCATGCCTGGGTTTTGCTCCAGCCAAGGCCCTCACTCTGCTTGCCTGGTCATGGTTGGGGGAGTGAGCTGATGGGCAAAAAAGAGGCTCCATTTCTCTCTGGGACCAATTTGTGAGTTTTCGAAGGCAGCTCTCGCTCGCCGTTTCTGCCTCATCTCTGCCTGCCTGCTGCTCCCTTTCGTTCTACTGGCTATTAGGATTCTGAAGGAGGCCAGAGAGGTGGGAATCACCCTCTACCAGCCAGCCAGGACGGAAAGCAAATGCCCATCCAGAGGTGGGAGGTGGGCAGTGGGGAGCAGCCTCCAGGGGACTGGGAGGGCCAGAGAGAGGCTGAGTCCTGTAGGTAGACACCTATGCAGAACAACCCACTTTGGTGCCCTTTTCTCTTGAAAAGAGGCAATGATGCCTGGTGGTTAGGAGCACAGCCTGGACTTCCATGAGGCAGGGTTTGAGGCCCAGCTCTGCCCCTGCTAGCTGATAACAGGACAGTGGAGAGGTCAGCCAACACCAACTCGTCCACCATCTACAGGCTGCATGACCTCAGACAAGCTTGTCAAGCTCTGTGTGTCTCAAAGGCCTTAACCATAGATTTGTGGAGTGATCTTGCTAGTATTTGAGTTTAGTCAAACACTATTTAAGTATTATTAGGATCATCTGTGTGACCTTGTAGCATTGCTTAACCTCTCTGAACTATATCTCGACTCACAGAGTTTGGGAGGATTGAGTGAGATGCTGCACGTATAGCCCTCAGCAGAGAACTCTTGATAAAGTGCAGTGAGTGTTGTTTTTATGACCATATTTCCATTGATTCCAAATCACACTTCTTTTGTCAACATTTTAACATCCCTGAAATGGAGATGGGTCTTGCAATAGATAAGAAAGCACTATGTCATAGCTTAACTGGTGGCATTTTTTTCTGTCTCAGGGAAGTACCTTGAATTATGTATCTTACAGTCAGTGGTGTTTCAGTATTTACGAAATCAAAGCAGACCAAGGCAAGAAGGAGAGTTCTCACTGAGGACCTGGTCCTGCTGTATCCTGAGGGTATCGGCCACATGCCCTGACCCCCGCCCCTGGCCCCCGGAACAAGTCCTGGTCACCTGGCATCCAGTGACTCCCTCCCGACCCACCCTTCTCCTGCCCCTCCATGACATCTGCCTGCTATTTCCTCTGGGAGTGAGGTCGATGTCCTTCCACAGGGACGTTTGGAGTCCTTATTCAGAGAGGCATCTGCTCTGCTTTTACGCTGCTCATGAGGGCCCTGAAGAGGTGAGGGTGGGTGAGAGCTGGATGGCCAGGTGGTGGGTGTGCACTGGGATCCCGTCCTCACTGTGCCACTAGGTGGGAGCACAGTTTCTTTGCCACTCTCCAGTGACCCCAGGGCTGTGGGAAAACAGGACACAGACCTGAGCTAAGTGTCAGTCCCAGAGGGGAAGGTTCTGAAGTGGGATAGCTCTGGCTGCTCCATGGTTTCTATGGAAGGAATACAAAGCTGAGAAGCCCAGGACAGGCGAGATCTAAGGGAGGTCAGGTCGCGGTTTCTGTCCTGTGGCTGGCACCCGCAACCTCCTCAGGCAACATGGCATCCCCAAGCCTCTGAAAGTTCTGCTGCTGCCTCAACTGCTTCAACCCCCTCCCTGGGCTCCCCCTCCCTGAATTTCCCATAATCCAGAAACTAAACAGTTAATGCCTGGCCCCAAAGGGGGTTTTGACTGGCTGCTGCCCCTCCCCTCCCAGGCTGGTAGTTACTTATACAGAATATCACCCCTGACGCCCCCAAGGTAATTCCGACTTTCCGCTTCCTTGGGATCAGTCCCGACTATATGGGGCCATGAGCTTATTTAGCCTCAAGGAAGGAAACCTTCCTATCTGGGGCACCCACTCTCTGCCTGGCCCTGTGCCTGGACTTCACACAGACTTTCTCACTGAGTCCTTCCCACAAATCAAGAGGCGGAGGAGGAAACTGAGGCTTGGAGTGCAGCTGCTCGCCCAGGGAGAGGCTAGGATGCACTCAGCACGGATCTGTCTGCCGGCATCTATTGGCTCACACAGCGCCCTCCACTCCTTAACCTTAAGCAGGGATCCAACCTCTCCTGCAACCCAGAATCCGCCCACAAAGCATGATCAAAGGCGGGGAGGTCGTGTCTGTCTGGAGCCCAGGGAAAAGGGAGGCCGTGCTGCCAGCTGCAGCCTGGGGCCCATGCTGAGCAGGGAGCAGTACCCTCAGCTCTCACCCTTGGTCCGCAAAGCCATTAGATATGCAGAATCTCATCTTGTTCCTGGGCAGCGGAGGGCTCTGAGTCACAGGAGGTGACACTGCTCTCCAACAGGTAAATTGTTCAACAGATGGGCAGTTGAGTGGCAAAGAAATACATTATTAATGCTTCTAGTTAAATTAACTGATTAAAACCACCCCAGGTAAAAATGTACGTATCAGTGCTTAACCCATAGCTAATGAGGAATTAATGGAATACGGCTGCGTCTTTGTAATGAAACACAGACAGGGGCTGTCTGGAAAGGCTCTCTCTCTTCAGCAACAGCGGCAGGGGGTAGGGGTGGGAGGCCTGATCCATCTGTTAAAGGGACCTCAACTGCTTGGCATGGGGCAAGGTGGGGAAGAGAAACCTAAGGGGGCTTCGTTGGGCCTTACTGGAGACCTGAGAAATCTGGAGTCTTTGACCCTGACTTTCTGGAGCCTTGGAAGGGGCTCAAGGCAGAAGCAGTGGGCCAGTCATGAGGTGGGGTGGTGCTGGGAGTTGGGGGGAGGGGACACTGTGCAGGAAGCAGGATCACAGGTGTGGCTTCGGCTCTGCCCTTGCAGACTTTACACAAGCCAACTTCCTGGCAGGGCCTCAGTTTTCTCATCTGTAAACTGGGGAAGAGAATGAAACAATCCTCAACACTCTGCTCCCAATTCTTGCTTCTCCCACGTCATAGGCTCCTAGGATAAATGTCAGTGTTACCTTGTCCTTACTCTTAACAGATAACCTAGTGGGAAGTGAGCCCCATCCGGAGTGTATCCAGACACCCCTTGCCCTTGTGTGACTATTGGGAAACCCCTGTTGTGACACACAAGCACAAAAGGGCACTCATGTGTCTATGTTGTTGGTTACATGCACATGTGTGTACCTACATGTACACATATATGCCCTGGCTGACCCATACAGGCATGCATCTGCATCCAGAGACCCACACATATAAGCAAGCCTGCACACACACAGACACACAAACAGACTCAGAGCTCCCACATGAATGCACACACAGCTGCATAAAAGGTGAAGCCCTGTGCTGGTCGTGCATGGGCAGGAGGGTATCAGGCACATTTCAGAGACAGCAGTGGGGTGAGGTGCAGGGAGGGCGCTGTTGGGGCAGAGGATCAAGGGCCACTTTTCTCATTAACGAAATAGAAATCTTGCTAGGGTTTCAGGAGCTCCCAGAGGCTGTGACCCAATTTAGACAACAGTGAGGTTTTGCATAAATTAACAAGTAATCACATCCTTACTAGGGCTTCCCTTGATCCAGAGACCTGGAGCAGCTGGAGTCCCACAACCCCAGTCCTGGCTGCAGCTGGACTAAAAGCAGGGGTTGATGCTTTACCGCTCAGCACTTACCCACAACATGGGCCAGGAGCTCTCCAAGGTGCTGATTGGCTGAGGGCAGGGAGAGATTGGCCAAGAGATGTTATTCTCTTCCACTGCTAGCCTGACAGCTTCAGGCAGGGTGGGGAGTGGCAGGGGTTTGGGTTGAGTACTGAGCCCCACTGTCCCATCTCACATACTTCTGGCTGTAGGTGCCACGCTGGGGGAGCAAGAAGGAGGCGCCAGCCAGGAGCCTCCTAATGACTCCCAGCCTGCGAGGAGGCCCTAGAGGGGGTCAGCGCTAGCATCACAGTATCATTAGCTGTTTACCCTAAGAAAGTTCACACTTCCGGAGGCCACGCTCAAGCTGTCAGAAACATGGCACGCAGTGCTGGAAGCTCTGCCAACTGCGCTCCCCAGGGCCCAGCAAAACAAATACTTAGCACGCGCCTGGCTCTCAAGCACACGTGCACACACCTACTCGCACGGGCCAACACACAGATACAAACATCCATGCAGACTTACTCCCCAGACACACATAGGGACCCAGAGGCACACATACCGTCAATACACAAACAGATGCACACACAAACCCATGTGCCCTATATACTGAGCGCTTACTGTGTGCATTATTTCCAAACGATTAACATGCATCATCTAGTCCAACTCTCCCATTTTCACATGATAAAATTGAGGCTCCAATAGGCTGACTCCACAACTAGTGTCCTTACCATTCACTACACTGTCACGCACCTGCCCACCCACACATGTACACATGTACACTCAGACACACACACTGACATGGACAAACAAGCACATAGAGATAAACCTGGACTTGCACACATGCTCATTCACAGAAACATACTTGCACACACACACACACACACACACACACGGCACAAGCACTTCCCTCCCAGCCCATGTACCCTCTGCCTCAGCACCCCCAGGGCCCTGGACACACTGCCCAGGGAGCCAGTCCATGCCCTGTGAGCACTTTCCCTGATACCTTCCCAGGTTCTGGTCAGGCTACCTGGCTGATATCGACAACAGCACTGGCAGCCAGCAGGAGAGAGCAGGCTTTGACGGCGAGCGAGTCCAGGTGGTGGCGGTAAGCCCCAGATGTTGTATGGAAACAAACAAGCCTGCTGAGATTGGGAGCTCAGCTTCAGCCGGGCCCTGCCAAGTGGCCCTCCCAGAGGCCGGGGCTCTGCTGAGGGTGCAGCCAGTGTGGCCCCCACCACAAGTCAAGCCTGGCACAAGAGCCTGGCAACAGAGGGGGAGGGCTCAGCTCTGGTGCCCAGACTTCTCCAGAGTCCTGGTCAGCTCAGCAAAAGGCTACTTGGGTCCTAGCAGCCCAGAGGACAGAGGGGTTTCACTGCTGGTGTGGTAGGAGTCTGGCTAGGGAACCCTAAGCATCACCCACATCTCAGCCCCCACTGGTCTTGCCCACTTGGGCACCTGGCCTGACCCACTGCCTCCAGGCCTCTCTGAGCGCCCTCCCCTGGGAATCTTCACTCACTGACTCACCAGATCTCTAGTCACTGATTTCCAAGGTCACCATTTGCTGGCTCTCAAGGTCATTAAAGATTGATGCTTTAGACCAACTTCTCAGTAATTTTCAAGGTCATTGCTCACTGACTCCCAAGGTCACTGCATGATGATTTAGGTAGTCACTAGAAAGAGATCCTTAAGACCATTGCTGGCTGACCCCTGAGATCACAGTGATTCCCAGGGCCAAGCATTTCGGGGGCCTCACTCTACTTGAGGAAAGCCTGTCTCTGTCCTCTGCCTTGGCCCTTTGGGATCCTGACAAAGAGGCAAGCCCTGAGCAGTCAAACTTCCTGACTAGATGGTTTAGTACCAAAGAGCAGGGGTGGGGGAGGGGTGGAATGTGCTTCAGGTGAACTTGGTAATTTACATCCAAGTTACAACACACTTGAGGCTCCTCCCTTCTTCCCTCTCTCTCCTTCTCTCCTGCCACCTCCCCCCCTTTTTCAGCAGCACTTCCCAGACCTGTTGAAAAGGAATCTACTATTGTCTCTGAGCCAAGGCCAGCCCCCCCTCCCAACCTCTTAAATTCCCCAAGTTTTTATATTCCCTCTCATTTTTTGCTCTCAAGAAAATATCTTATTAACCCACCCTCTGACCAGGTAAGTAACTGAGTCTGCATGGGGAATTTGCCTGAAGAGTTAATAAGCCAAAGAAGTGAACCTCTAAGAGTAGAATTTCAGACACAGGGTGACAAGGAGAGACTCCTTCCTAGAGCTGAGCAGAGACATCTCCCTTCCCCAGGTACTGCCTGAATTGCTAAGCAAGGAAAACATACACAAATAAAGTGTCATGTCCTGACATTAGATAATTTAAGCCGAACGTCGAAGAGCATCTGCTTAATTACACACGAAGCTGTGTGTGAACATGAAGAGACAGGCTCCAGGGGAGGTGAAGACCCCCGTTCAAGAGCGCTAACAGCCATGCAGCCCAGGATGTGCAGACAGAGAGATTTGTCGTTTGAGGTTAAATTAAATCCCACGTTTCATTTCTGACGCAACCCAATCCATCTAGTTTTCCTCCATCTACCTCCCAAAACTGGGGCCGCAAGTGGAAAAAGATGCATTGAATAGCAAATGCAATCCAACAAATATTATGACTTGCTGTTCATCACGAGGCCTAAATATTTAACAGTTCAACTTTATGGGGTTTTCATTTTGTTTTATTTTCTTTTTTGCCAGACGCGATGAATTTATCACTAACAGCCCCCATGCCGTGGAACTGCCAGTATCCTAGTTTGCAAAATGAACAAAGTTAATTTCATTCAGGTATCTGTGACCTCAGTCCACGTGGGTCACATTGCCTTATCTCAGCTCTGCCCAGCTGGCTTTCTATAAAAAAATAAAAGTGATAAAGAGGGAGAGAAGGGGAAAAAGGCAGGCAAAAACCGAGAGGGTCGCAAAGCCTCCGCTGGCCAATTCATTTCTGTTTAATCCATCTCCATGCTGCAGAAAACCCCTTTGTGGTGATGAGACCAAAGGTCGGTAATAGATTTCAACAGGTTCCTAGAGGCTGTTGACTGCTTGCAGTTGAGTGGGAGAGTGTAAGGCTCCCCGAGAGGCAGAGGGAGACAGATAATTGGAGACTCGGAGCCCTAGTTTGCCCTCTGGTTCCTGATTTCACAGATTTAAGAAAAAGAGACTGTCTAGAATTCCGCCTGCAGAATTGTGTGTGAGAGGGAGAGAAGAGGTGGAGGCATCCGGCCTCGCCTGGATAACCCCAGAGCTGCTGGCACATGGCCACTTCTGCTCAAAGAGAGTGGGCTGGGAGGGAGGTTAAGGAGCCTCGGAGCCAGGCCTGCTGGTTGGGAGCTGCCTCTGAGGAGCTGGGAGGGCCTTGGAGTCATCTGGAGGCTCCTTCAGAGCTGTGTCTTGATGGAGAGGCCACCCACTCAGGGCGCTGGAAAGGGCTGGGGGAGGCAGATACTGAAGTGAATTTACCAGCTGTTCTCTGCAAAACCCCTCTGAGTATGCACTGCAGCTGCAACAAGACAAGGGACTCCTACAGCCACGGTTCAGTCCCCAGCTCCCTCCACCCCAGGGATGCAGGCCCCAGGGACCGAAGGGGTTTCCACGCCATCTTGAACCTTTCACTGTGGCTGCCCAGGTGAACAAAGGAGGGTATTACCTGGTATGCTGGATATGTCTGAACAAAAGTGGCCGTGCTGTGGGGTGGTGGGAGCAATGATGTCATACCCTGCCATGGAAAACCAACCACTGGCTGCCAACACAGGGCTTAGAACAGGATTCTGCTCATGAGTGGGTAAGGACATCATTTTGATGGCAGGCTGAGCCAGGCCTGGGGGTGTAGGGCCAGCTGGCCACACCCTTCCTTGTAACCCTCCCTGGCTTCCTATCTCCCAGGGTATCTAGCCTAGACTTTAGCCTGGCCAAAAAAAAAGGCCCCAATCCTACCTCTTCATTCATCCTCTTATACTCTCTGCTTTGGTCATAGCAGGCCCTTCACTGTTCCCAGTTATGCAGCAGGAAAATGCTCTTGATGGAGGTAAGGTCATGATATTCTCAAGGAAGGAGAGAATAGGGGCACCTTAATCAGCTTGGGGGCACGCTGCCAGAGAACAATTCCTGGAGGAGATGGCACCTTTGTTGAACTATGCAGAAAGGACAACAAACATAATGAGAACAGCTCATGTTTATTCAATACTTACTATGTGCCAGGCACATAATCAGTGCTTTACCTCTGTTATTTCACTGAATCCTAAAACCTTTCCTGTGGGATAGATACCATGATTATTAGTGCCAACTTAGAGATGAGAGAACTGAATCAGAGAGGTGAAGAAACTTGCCTCAGGTCACACAGCTTGTAAGGGACAGAACTCGGCTTCAGAATCAGGCATTATGACATCTGAGCCCTCATCATAACCACTCTGCTAAACCGCACTGGACTGTGAGCCTTTGAAGATAGGGACTATATGATTCATTTCTGTATTCCTGGTACCCAGCATGGGTTCCTGCAGACATGAGGCATCTGTGAATGTGGTTGAGTGGATGGATGAATGAATGTAGATGTATTTTGAACCCAAACAGACCTGGGGGTAAAAAGGATGTAAGATTACAGAGCATTAGTAAAAATCATACCTCGTATTTGTCCTAGAACAGTAGCTCCCAAAACATATGACATGGGGCATGAATTCCTTGAAACGTTAGGCACAAAAGGGTGTCCATAGTCATGTGAGCTTAGAGAACTCTGGGTTAAACAAAACTAAACAGGCTTCTTTATTTCAGGGCTTCTTAAGTTCTTTTGGCTGGTGGGCATCTCCTGGGACCAGAGCCCCAACAAGATGGGAAGCACCATCTTTGAGTCACCATTTTTGGAATATAAGGAATGGTGGGTGTATTAGTCATTGACTGCCATGTAACAAATTATCTCAAAGCATGACAACTTAATACAACAATAAATACAATCACACACATTTTCTATAAGTCAGGAATTCAGAAGCAACTTAGTTGGATGACTCTGGCTAGGGGTCTTACATGAGCTGTAGTCAGGACGAGTCTAGGCTGCAGTTATCTGAAAGCTTGACTGGTGCTTAGGATCCACTTCCAAGATGGTGCACTCACATGGTCGGCAAGTTGGTGCTAGCTGCTGGCAGGAGGCCTCAATTCTTCACCATATGGACCCTTCATAGAGTTGCTCAAGTGTCCTCATGACATGGCTTCCCAAGAATAAGTGATGCAAGAAAGCAAGGTGGAAGTGGCAATGTCTTTTATGACCTAGCACTAGGTTATAGACAAACTATTGAGCCCACCACGTTTTAGTGGTCACACAGGGCAAACTTGATACAACGTGGGAAAGGAATACATAAGAGTATGAATACCAGGAGGCAAGGATCACTCTGGGACCTTCTCGGAGGCTGGCTATCCAGATGGCCTTCTGGTGCAAGCTTCTGGAACTTGGTGATAAGTGTGTGTCTCCTCTCTTTAGGCCTGCAGGTATACACAGACTTCTATTTTGAACTATCACAGCCATGCCCAGTGACTACTTGGTTTTTACACTGTTCTCTTTAGCAGCCTCTCTTGACCTCCTAAAACTCTTGACCTTATGGACTCATAAATCCTAAGTGTCAGAGCTGGAAGCCATCTGGTCCAAACTCTTATTTCAGGTTTCCTCAGATGAGGAAGCCGAGGCCAATAAAAGCAAAGAAATTGTCCAGGGTCACAGAAAAGGTTAGTGACAAGCCATGACTTGCAGTTTTTGTGTTCCTTCTCCATCACACATGCCTGACAAGATGTGAATGTAAATCCCCTGGCCTGAAATTCCAGGGGTACATCACATCCCTACCCAAAGCCTTGAACTTTCTGCAGACCTGCCTACACTGGGTCAAGGGTATGGTGGGCTCTAGGCCAGGGATGGTGGAGGTAGGGTCCTTACTTAGTGGAGTGGAAGTGGGGTAGGAGATAAATATTATGGGATGGGCTCCTGGTAGCCCGATTCGTATTCGTCTCACTTCTCTGAGTGACTGCCACCACCACCCTAGGGAACCATAGGAACTAGGAGCTTTTCTCCTCAAAAGCTGAATTTGAGACCCACTCTCCTCTCCAAACATGAGCTCAGCCACCTGTAGAGCAGTAGGACCAGTTACCCCTGTAGGTGGGAGAGCTGTGTACACCCTAGATGCCTGCTGATGCTGTATCTCCGGCATAGCTTGAATTTGTACAGCACGCTCCCAGGGACTATGTCCTTCTAGACACAGAGGTTGCCTTTCTGGTCACTGTCACAAGCGGCTGGTGGAGCCAGTTTTAGCAGGGTCTCCTCGGCACTCAGCCGTTGGGACTCAAAGTATCTGTCACAGGTTTCCATAAGCATGTTCTTTCTCTATAAAGTAAATCTGTCAAATTATTACAGTAAGCCCAAGATGACAAGAGCATCAAGATAAGCAGGGGAATTCAATAAGGAGCAAGACTGAATAGAAATAGAAACACCTCCCTTGCCCATACTGCTGAAATAAGCTCCTTCTCAGCCCCAGTCTCCCCTAAAGAGAGGCATGAGTGGGTCCTCATCATTCTGCAGCCCTCAGCTTAAACCTCACCCTCCTCAAAGAGCCTTCTCTGATCACATTTTAAAGGTTTCATCACCCTATTATTCCTCATTCTGAATCCTGTTTGTTTCCTTCATAGCACTTAATACATTCTGTACTTATCCATGTTTGTTTGCTTGTTTATTGTCTATCTCCCTTACAAGACTGCAAGTTTCATGAGGATGTGCACAATGACTGTTTGATTCCCCACTCTGTCCCCAGTGCCCAGCACAATGCTGGCACTCTATAAATGATTGTTCTTGCCTTGGTAGAAGAGGGTTTTCCTTTGCCATATGCCCGAGAGTAGAGACATCTGGAAGAAAGTCCATCTTCCTAATTTGGCATCAGGACCAAATGAGAGCTTCTCCAGCACACTCCCACAGAGAGGCGTGAACGTCCCCTTCTGTCTGGGTTTCAGATGCTGTGTCTCTGGCATCTGGCAAGGAGTGCTGCCTGTTCTTCAGATGGCTGGCTGGGCTGACTTGCTGATCCCACTCTTGTCAGCCCCAATTTCTCAGGAGTGGGCTGTCCATTTCTTCTCCCTCCTGTCTGGTTCTGGTTGGATCTTTCAGAGGCTTTGCATCAACCCTTTTGCCAGCCTACTTCTCACTCTCCATCCTGTCCAGCCCCTGAGACAAGAGCCATTTTGGACCTCGATGCTTGCTAGGACCGCCTGGATTCATCGCTCTCTCCCCTTCCTGGGTGACCCCGGTTTGTGCTTGGGGCTTCTTTGGGAGCCAGCATCCCACATAACTATTGGCCTCCCGGCTTGTTCCTCCTTCCCTTTCCAAGGCAAAGATGAGGGACCCTTGGACTTGAATTCTGATGCTGGCAATTTCCTGATGATTGACCTTAACCCTAATTGACTGATGTTAGTTTCTATATAATCTAATTCTCATTTTAATTTTTATCAGGCTATAGATCTCCCAGGCATAGAAAGCCAACCCAGGGTTTTGGTTTGCGCCCAATCTCTAGAAACTCAGTGAATGCCACTCCCAGCAAGTGATGCCTACAGTCTGCTCTGGCCCTTGGGACTTAGATGTGGCACAGTTCCCTCTTCCACCAGAGAGGGGCATTCAGGAGACACCTGAGCACCTCCAAGGCCTTCCTTGCCTTTCTTTGCCCATTGCTACCACAGACACTTGGAGTTCTGCATACTTTCCCTTCTGGGCTCTGAAGTTGGAGGATATGGAGGCAATATTCTCCAACAGATGCTCAGCCACTATGATGACCACTTCACAGCCAGTGGTACCTCCTCCACTAAGAAGCTTCCTGGCTAAAATAAGATCCACCCTGTTTTCCGAACTGTCACTTCACATCCATCCACTCCCCTTCCTAAATGAACTCTACCAATTCCTTTCATTTTGAAGAAGAGAAGAGAGGCAGTCACACCTGGTCACGCTCCCAGGTGCATCTATAGTCAGCTCTTGCCTGTAAACACCCCGAGGCGAGGTACCACGTCTGTTTGCTCACTGTTGCATCTTTAGCCCAGCACCTGGCACGTATGTCTATTTTGAATGAATGTCCTGGGATAATGGAGGGGAAAAAGTCGTGGGGAACCCCAAATCACTGTTAACACTGAAACCCAAAACATGCCAAAGGACACATGTGGTGTCAGCTGATTCTGTTACAATCACATCCAATATGTAGAAACACATTTACCATTCATTCTGCAGTCTGTTACACTGTCTGTTTCTATCTGAGCTATCTTTTTTGTGTGAGAATTGAGAACAAAGCTTACACTAACACGGTCTGTCACCGAGCAGGCTGAGCTCTTTGCTTTCTAAACAGTCTGGCAGCCTGCCTGGGCCAAGGCGACAAAGCCCAGCAGCTTCGGGGTCTTGGTTTAGTGAGCAGCCCCTACCCCCCAACCTATGCCATCCCCCACCTCCTTGCCAGGTGACCCCACTTGGCTCAAGGTGTCAGACCTCAGTCCACGCATGTCACAGAGAGTCACTCATGGAGTCCTCACTGCTCTACTTTCATCCATGTGCTGCCCAAATGAATTGCTGGTGGAGGGGGAAGTTTCCACGTTGCCAAGGGCACAGTGTGGACCTCAATGTAAGTATGTGGTTCCACACAGTTGGCATCTTCTGAAAGAAGGATGTTGTTACTGATTGGTAATCAATTTGACTTTTTTTCACATCTTCCCCCTGACCCATTATTTTCCTTATTATTATGCTGTTTTCCATGGTTTACCTGCAAGCCAGTTAATCTACCCACAGATAACTGAGTGACTCTCTCCTAATCAAAGGTAGAATATCTCCAGTTGCTTTGGCTGGCTTACAGCAGCAGAAGTCCTTCATGTATCTTACACACTTTTTTTTCTCCAATATTACTTCCAAGTTCAGGGGCAGCAGAGTACAGTAGAAGGGGCACAAGGCTGACAGTCAGAACTCACTAGCTATGCCTTCTTCATTTCCTTGATTTCCTAGATCAGGTACGGGGGAGGAGAGAATCCCTGCCCCTCTCCTCATGCTTCTGCTTCTGCTTCTTCCCAGAGGAAGGAGGAACTTCCCCGGGAGCTTCTTGCCCTCCTCTGCCCCCTCCTTATGCCCCCCTGTGGGATGAGGATGGTCAATCTGAGTATTCAGAGTCCACTGGGCCACATTTCCAAGTGGACAGGATATGTGCTTTAGAGGTCAAGACCTGAGGATTAGGGGCACTGGGGCTGCCCTCCAGCTCTGTTCCAGTGTTTCTGTCTGTGAGTGGGTGGGTGGGTGAGGACAGGTCTGCCTTGAGGGCCTGGCCGTACTGGGTGAATGTGAAATGAGGGGCAAGTCTCACTCACTCAACAGATATTTACTGAGCCCCTACCATGTGCCAGGCAACGTCCTGGTCCTCGTGGAGCTTACAGTCCTATGGGAGGAGAATAAAATAAACAAGTAAATACAGTTGACCCTTGAACAACAGGGGCTGAACTCTGCGGGACCACTCATACATGGATTTTTTTCCCAGTGAAAACGTAGTACGACACGGCCTGCAGCGGATTGAATCCCTGGGTGTGGGACCGCAGATACAAAGATCTGACCATGGGACTTGAGCAAGCTTTGATTTTGGTATCTGCAGCAGGTCCTGGAACCAATCCCCCAAGGACACCGGGGGACGACTGGATATGTGTGTTGGATGACACGAACTGCTATAGAGAAAAAGAAAGCAGTCAATGGGGGATGAAAACGATGAGGGATAGGGTTCGTGAGCAGGGCTACTTTCTATAGAGATCAGGAGAGCCTTCATCAACAAAGGTACCCTTTCGGCAAAGATCTCGTACATGGTGAACCCATGCTGGCTCCAAGTAATCACTGCTCACTTTCCTAAGGTCTCACAACTTACATCTTTTAAAGAATTGAACCTGAGATTTTTCTATGATCGTCATCCAATGCCTTGGAATTTATGGGCTCCATCTTTGCCACCTCCCGTGTTCTAACCCTTTCCTAGTGACTTCCTCAGCCTCACAGTCTCACCAGGACTTAATTTGTATCTTATGTGCCTCAGGCTGGAATTCAGCCAGGACAATCGAGCTGTTCTAGTCTGGACGAGCAAGGCGTGTTCTTGCGTTTTCTTCACCCATCTCAGGCTTTAGCTCTCTCCTATCAAGGCTTGCTTTCCTCTCTTCAGTCTGAAAATGTTTATCTTTGACGAAGAAGAATTGAGAAGTTCCTCCTTTGCCTTATTTATCTCCCCCTGTAGCCAAAATACAGGAATCTGGAACCTGTAGTTTTCTTCCTTTCCTCTTGTTTGGGTTTCACTCAAGTTTCCAGGGGAGCCCATTTAGGAAGTGAAAACAAGAAAAGTACAGGGCAACAGTGTTTCCCTTGTAAATTTGCAGAAAGTAATCTGAGGGAGTAGAGCTGGGGGTGGTGAGTCTTCCAGTGTGCCATCAATTTGCAGTTAAGTGGTTTAGAACTCATTAACCACATTTCCCTGCCTGCCTCTGCCTGTCTCTGGAACGGTGCTTGAGTTTTCCGATTCTCTGAGTCGCCAAACTAATAATTCACCTACTTTGTTTCCTGACTCACAGTTAGTTTGTTTTAGTCTAAATAATGCATATTCAGCCTCATTAGCATATAGTTGGATCATTTCCGACTCAAATGTATTCAATCCCATCAATTTACCATTAGCGGGATCATTCAGGAGGGACGTTTCCATAACTTTCATGCTTGTTCAGTCATTCTCTTTACCTTTGCTGGGAGTCAGGGCAGGCCAGGGCAGGGCAGAGATGATAGGGGAGGGGAGGAGCAGAGGAGATGGTTTTTCCCATTATCCCAGATGCAGAGGACCCCTTACCTACATGGGATGAGTGGGATCCAAACGTGGTTGGGAGTTCTGGGTGCTGACGCCTGTACCAGGAGATTAAAAAGGCCAGAAATGTGCGCAGTCTATGGTAAGCCTGAAGGGTTTTTCCCTCTACCCAACCAATTTTCTGATTCTCCAATACCAACTGGGTGTCCAACAATTCAATGCAATTGTGACACTAACTACCCAGAGTTAGTGCAGACCCCATGGGTTAAGGGTTCCCACAAGACCGTCCCCACTTCAGATGACAGTTGCAAGTCCTGGACTGCCTGTACTTCTAACACACTCGCTATACGTGAGGGGTCCCAATGATCCCCTGATGTATATAACAGCTACAGAACTCAGGAATACGCTTTACTTACTGTCACTGGTTTATTATAAAGGATACAGCTCAGGAATAGCTAAACGGAAGAGACGCACAGGGCGAGATATGGTGGAGGGGCAAGGAGCTTCCAAGCCCTCTCTCCAGCTGTGCCACTCTCCCAGCGCCTCCTTGTATTCACCAACCCGGAATTTCTTTAGACCTCATTGTTCAGAGGTTTTATGAAGGTTTCATTATGTAGGCATGGTTGATTAAAGCACTGGCCATTGGTGACTGAACTCAATCTCTAGCCCCTCTCCCTTCCCAGCAGGTTGGTGGGACAGAAACTTCCAAGCTTCAAATCAAGTTTTGGTCTTCCTGGCAACCACCCCTCATCCTAAGCCCACCAAGAATCACCTCGTTAGAACAAAAGATGCTCCTATCACCCTTACCACTCTGGAAATTCCAAGATGTTTTAGAAGCTCTGTGTCAGGAACTGGGCACAAAGACCACATATCTTTCTTATTATACCACAGGGACATTCTAACTGGGTACGTGGGTACCCAGGATTAGATATCCAGGGGCTCCCAACATTCACGTTGAGATCGGTAATGAGTTTCAATACCGAGAAACACAATATTCTTTCATTCTGTCAATATTTATCGACCCCCCCTACTACATGCCAGGCACCATGTTAGGCACTTGGTTATACAGTGGTGAGAAAGCATCCATGAAGCCATGAAAGTGTCATGGAACTTACAATATAGTAGTGGGATGTCATCAAACAAATACACCTACGTGTATGTAATTCAATACAAATCCATCTATTAGATACTCTCTTGCTCCCTTTACACCTTTTGTTTGGCTGGTGGGCAATGGGGAGGAGGATGGGATTTAAGAACCAAGAGAAGATCAAGTTACTCCAAATACAGTAGGAAACCAAGACCTGAAAGGGAAGGTACCAAATACAGAGAAGAAAAGGAGGCACAGGCACCAGGACGGGGAGTCAGGAGAGTGGCTCACAGGTGAGGCTGAATCAGCATGGCACTGGGGGAGATGTTACCTTTGCAGCATTCATATATGATTACAGTTTGTTGCAAAGTCTCTGAAGGAAAAGAACAAGGAGTGGGAGGTGGGAGAAGGTTTATCTGAAGATGTGACATTTGAGCTGAGACATGAGAGTTAGCCGAGATGGATGGCTGGAAGAGCATTCCATCGGAGGGAACGGCATTTTGAAATCTCTGAGACGGGAAGAGCCTGGCTTGTTTAGGAACTGACACAGAGTCATCGTGGCTATAGGGCTGGAAAAATGATGGGGTCAGGATCAGGAAGAAGGTGAGATTCAGAGAGGTTTTCAGGTGACCAGGAAAAGAGAGTGAGATCATGGGTGTTGGCAAGCAGTAGAGCAGAGGCTCTGAGTCAGGGTGGGTAGAGAGGCCTCTTGGACATCTGTCTGGGTTGTGCCCCAGGAAAGGAAGGCTCTCCCAAACCCAGGGCATCCCCAGGGAGGGGAGTGCAGGAGCAGTTGTACAGGCTGGATACAAACTCCTGCTCAGGAAGCCCAGGGTGAAAGAGCTTTGTTTCCTCGCCACACTGTGTGCTTGTAAGAGAGAGGTGTGCAGGCCTGGAGGGCAGGGAAGAGCCAGAATCTACAGACTGGGTGATGGGGCTGAAGGGGCCTTGGGTTTGGCGGTGCCTGGGACTCCTGACCAAGGCAGGGTACAAGCATGTGAATCGAACAGGAGAGGAGGTACTGCTTAACCAGTCAGGAGCCGCACCAGTGTCCCAGACACCCCCATTCCTTCCTCTTTCTGTATTTTCCCTGGAAGTGTTGTATTGGAAAATATAACTTAAGCTAAGAGACCTAACATGGGCTTTCTGTTTCTCCCCCAACTTGTCACCAAATGAGGGGCATGTCACAAAGCCAGAGGGATGGCGCTGGGAACCAGGATGGAAGAATCTTGGCAAGCAGGAACAATGGATCAGCTCTACAAGATGAGCTCTCCCAGGAGTACACTGAAACCCATCCTTGGACCACAGCGCAGGATATGGAGACGCAGCTTAGCGACACCCCCTTCAGTGATCAACCATCCCAGGGTGAATTGGCTTCCAAGAAAGCTACAGAGATCAGCAGGGAATCTAAGAGGAGGAGGGTGAGATCTTGCTTCACTCTGAATGCATGGATGGAATGAGACTCAGTTTTGAGGTCCAAAGCTCGATGCTGGAAGACAGAGATATTATCAGGCCTTGTGCGCTGTTCCTCATCATGGGATGACTATCTCAGACCTCCCAGATAAATAAACTCAGCCTGAGTTTATTGTGATTCAGTGAAAGAGAAATCTGGGTTGAGAAAAATGACCCCCGAGTCATGCCCTGCCCCCTTACATCCCTATACGATTAGAGTAGGGGATGGAAGTGGGGAGCAGAGATGGTTAAGGCCCAGTTCCTGCCTCGCAGAATCGACAATCCAGCTGAGGAGACGAGGCAGACTCCAAGGAAGGAAGGAAGAGAAAGAGAGAGGAAGAAAGGGAGGGAGGCATGGAGGGAGGGAAAAACTAGCTCTTAAATACAGCCTTTCCAACTGCGATTGCTTCAGCTTTATAATGAACAGTCAAGTTCCACATCTACTCATAACAATCCAAGGGCCACTACAGCCACAAACCAACCCAGCTGGAGGGCAATGCACTTTGTAGTCAGTCTGGAAGGCCCTCAGATAAATGCTAGCCGGGCTGCCCTGAGTGCTGTTTGCTGGACACCTCGCCCTCTGCTAACCCAATCTGCCTGCGTGCCTTCCGAGTGCATACACATTCTTTTATTAATAAATACTAAATAAGCATCCCCTTGAGGATATTCTGGGTGCCTTACCCTATGTCACGTGTTGGACAAACCAACAAACAAGACCTAGTCTGTGCCCTTCAGGCACTCATGGACCAGCAGGAGAGAAAAACATGCACAATTCCAAGACAGTCTGTAACCACAGGCAAGGCGGCAGAGAGACTGAGGGCACAGGCTGTGTCTGGTGGGCAGGGCACAAGCAGAGGGTGGCCTCTCTAAAGTAGAAACGGATGGGCACCGCCTCCTGGGTCCACTGCCGCTGGCTCTCACCCAGCCCAGGCCAAGGGAGAGGATGGGGAGACAGGCCCCACTCTGAGCCAGACGAGGGGATGCAGACCTGACTTCCCTTCTCAGAAAGGGCACGGGGTGTTTCTGCTCAAGGCAGGCCCCCAGAGCCCAGAGTTGAATCACTGACCACGTATGTGATTCGCCTTGATTAAAGGGGTTCGCCTTGATTAAAGGGGTTCGCCTTGATTAAACAGTGAAGGCTCGCCTTGCTGCTGCCAGGGAAGGAATCGATGGTGTCAGTCAGGAATTCCATGGTGCCTGCATTTCTGTTCACTGGAGAAATGTTTTCAGCCTGGACTGACTCTCCAAGTTCTTCCTGCT
>NW_006780610.1:4512415-4525826 GCF_000442215.2 Lipotes vexillifer | reverse complement strand
CCTGCTGAGAAGCCAGGAGATGAAACGCCCCTCATGTGTCAGTCATAAACTGGCGTGGTTTTGCTCGGCTCACCCCATCCCCCTGGCAGCAACGTCTGCATCATCCCACACTCCACCATCTTCTTAGGCAGCAGAGTCCCTGCCTCCCACTCCTGGCCTGCGTTCCCAAGGCGGACGCTTATCCTCTTACCTGAGCTGATTCCCTGAGCACAGTCATTGGCTGTGGGGTCAGCGGCTGACCCAAGGTGAGCCACCTGAGTCCTTTCCTGGGGTCTTTCTAACAGGAGGTGGGAGAGAAAAGACATTTTATTTCTATAGAAGACTATAACCAGGGAAAGCCTGGAGTTCCTGGAGGCTGTGATTTGGGCCTCACGGAGAAGCCAGCTAGACGAAGTGAAGCTGACTTACAGGGAAAAGCAGGACACGTGAGCCAGAGCAAAATGGGGAGAGAGAGTGTGAGAGAGAGACAGAGACAGAGACAGAGACAGAGGGAGAGAGAGGGAGAGACAAAGACAGAGGGAGACACAGAGAGAGGGAGAGACAGAGACAGAGGGAGAGAGAGACAGAGGGAGACAGAGAGAAACAGAGAGGGAGAGACAGAGGCAGAAACAGAGAGAGACAAAGAGAGGGAGAGACAGAGAGAGACAGAGGGAGAGAGAGAGAGGTGGAGGGTGAGAGAGAGGGACTGACTTGCCCCTGGCTCTGGCTGGGCCTAAAGCTAGGCCACCCTGCCCTGCCTCCCTGGATTTGGTTGTATGGGCCAATAAATACCTCTACTCACATGTCAGCCACTTGATATGAGGTTTCCACCACTTGTACTCAAGGCCTAATGTCCCTCTAATACACGGCGCATAGAAGTGGAACACGGAAAGCTGATGGTGCACCCACAGAGGGAGCTGGTGGGAGAGGCCCAGTCCCTGAGGGATAACACAACCCGAGTGGGGATGACACAGTCAGAACAGCAGGCTTTCTCCTGGCAAGTTGCTGCAAAGGAAGAAACTCTCCCAAACAGAGCAACAGAGAAAGACCCTGCACTTGGATTGGTGCATTTGCAAGTGGAGGACCAACCCCTTCTGCAAACAGTAAGAGGGCCATGCTGACACAAGGCTGCACATCCCAGCGCAGAGCGGTGGGACTTGGCCCACACAGAGAACAAAGAGAGTCCTCATTGCGGCGGGGGGGTAGGGGGGGCGGGGGATGACTCGGATAGAGAAGCAGTTCAGATGGTACGATGCAGATCTCAGACAGGGGTTCTCGTCAAGCAATCAAGGAAGAAGAAAAGAAGTGGAAATGAATATTAGAAGCCCACCAGGGTGAGCTACAGCTGCTGTTCACAATGCTTTTTAAGTTAACTGGTAGAAAATGATAAATAGTGTTTTGTCATTGTCAATAATCCTATTGTCATTTTCACAAAGTTTCAAGTCAGGGACCCCTCTGCTCCATCCCACCCACAGATCTGCCTTAATAATTGCAGCCCAGAATGTTACGCATCGCGGGTGGAGGAACTCCATGTGAGTCAGAGAGGGGGACAAGGAAGCAGCAGCAGAGAGCAGGAAGGAGCTCCCAGAAGACAACTGGTCTACCGCCTGCCTTTGCCAAAGCTGCCCTGGACTACCCTGACGTAATCAACTTCCTGAACCTGAAAATGTGCAGATGAGACCCCTCAGAGTTTCCTCAAGTCTGCATCCCACTTGTTGAGTGTCTACTCATTCTAGGAGTTGGGTACACGTCAGTGAATAAGACAGAAAAGGCCTCTGTCCTCAGAGATTTACATGGCAGGTGGGGACACAAACAAGTAAACAAATAAAGGTACAAGACAATTACAGGATGTAATCAATATACGCTACCTGGACACTCAGCATCTCATGGAGAGGAGATGGAGGCCCGGAGAGGGTAAATGACTTGCTCTAAGCAGCAGCCCCAGGAGATGGAACCCAACCCCTGACTGCTCTACCCCAGCTGATTCCCCACCTCCAGTCTGTGGCCCTGGCAGCCCCCAAAGGTGTCCTGTGGCTCTATCCAGAAATATACAATGCTCTTTTTGGCAGCTCCTGGGAGGATGCCCTTTTGGCCTAAGTCCACGTCACACCTGGTACCTGGTTAGGGTAATCATAGGTCTGCTTCACCAGGGACAGTTCTAGTTTACACTTGTCCTGGAGTAATTAACAGAACCCATTTCCACTTGCAAAATTGTCCAGGTTTAGACAATAAGTTATATGCCCCCCCCATCCATAGAGTACTTAGGTACTCTGTATCCCTGGAGCATCTTGATGCCAGAATGAATATTTCACATCTCCAGATGTTGGACAGCATGAGGAATCCTACCACATTCTGCCCCAGCAAACCTTGGGGCCCACCTCCCTGATCACTGCTCAGCCCTTGAGGGGCCTGGCAGAGGGGAAGGCATCTCTTCAGATGGCCCTCCCTGCCTGATCCCACTTCTATCCCCTGGTGGCTTTACCTTGGCCATTAACTCCCACCCCCTGCCAAGGATTTCTCCTGAAGACAGGACTCACGTTCACTGCATTAGGAGCTTCTGGAGAGAACCAGCCATGCCCTGGGCACAAGTGAAAATTAACCAGTGTCTGCTGAATTGGGGAGGAAACACAACACCCTTAGGTGAAATATGTCTGAAAGAGGAGCCCAGGGTTCCCAATTAGGCCTGAACACACATGCAATTTAAATACCCCTTCCTCCTGACAAAACTTACTGATGTTTGCCCTGTGTGGGGCCCCTGACCTTACAGAGCCCTTGATCTCCTGTGTTTTGCCCCCATGATTGTCTGGCTCAACCTCCTGGACTAGAATCCCTGACCTGTCCCAGAACGACAGATGTGGGGCAGGTAGGGGTCTCCTAAAATAGAATGATTTCAGCTCAGTGTGCCCACCAGGATCAGACCTCTGGGACCAGGAACCCAACAACCTGGGAGGCAGGCCCTGAGCCAGGGAACGGCTGTGCCTACCTGTGCACGCCCACTGCATGCCACCAGCAGCCCTCCCCCCAACCCAGCCGGCACAGCTGGGCAGCCGCAGGCAGCCTCTTCATGCAAATTAAATAAAACAACCTTTTTATCTGTTGTCTGATTCCCTCTTTTGAAGAAATCAACTACAAATTCATTTTTCAGGAGAAGCAATTACGATGATGGATGGAATGTCAGGGAGAGGGAATCAAACAGCAACCTAGAGCTCCAGGCCAGGGGGCAGACAGCTTCGTGGGCCGGGAGAGTGGGGACAGGCCCTTTCAGCTCCCATTTTGCTGGCTCTCTCTGCCCCCTCCCTCTCAGTTTTGTGGGGTAGGGATGCTGCATAAAGGGCCCCTCCCACCATAGCTAACCGTTCACTGTGGCTCTGTAGTAAGAGATCAGAAGAGGCACTATAAGAAGCATAGCTGTGTTCAAGAAATCCGAGCACTTACTGTACCAGGCGCTTTCTAGGCATTACCTGGTTTAATCTTCACGATGGCTCTGCAAGATAGAGATTATTTTACCCCTTCCACAGAGGGAGAAACTGAGGTGCATTCACTTAGTTGCTCAAGGTCATGCAGCTTAAAGGGGAGAAGAATTAGGGCCCAACCTTCATTCCACTGCAATATGAGCCCTTCCCAGGACAGTGAGGTTTAGCTCCAAGCCCTAGAGATCAGTTAGCCCATCCCTTCCCACCCAACCCGTCTCTAGTTTGCAGATGGGGAGATGGAGGCTAGCTCCAGGCCACGGGGCCAATCATTGGAGGAATCCACACATTTATTCGACTAATAATTACACACAGTTTTAGGCACTGTTTAAGGATGCAGGAGGTCCAAGTTCATAGTCAAAGGCTTCAGCTGCCCTAGTCCATGGGTTGAAAGATCTGGAGAGCAGAAAAATCCCGTGGACTTAACCCAGGACCCGAGTGGGAGCCCAGCTCCATTGTACTACCCATGGTGACAGCAGCCTTCTGTGCTGGAGACGGACACTGGAGCTGCCACACAGAGGGACTCACAGGAGCCCCTGGCACCCAGGGAAAGACCGAGCTGGTGGCACTATGTGCCAGCCTGTCAGTCCTGGAGAAATCCTTCACAGCGATGGGTCTGGTCTTCTTCAAAGGCTCCTCTGGTAAAGACCTGCTAATTGTTCGAAACATGTCTTGAGTGAGGTGTGAATTCTCTCCAAACCTTCTGTGAATTCCAGGAGAGCTCAGGCTGGAAGGGGCCAGGGAGGCTGCTCCCTTTCCTGGAGCTGGAGGGGAACTGGGGTGTCAAACCTCACCCCCATCGTTCCACCTCCCAGGGACTCTTGGGCACTGTCATCGCAGGAGAGTTGAGGTGACACCCTGGGAACTGTTGACCCTGGGGAGGCGGGGACTGAACCCCGAGGGCTCAGTGTGTTGAGGGTTTGGGGCTCATTGCACTCTCTACCCACCTTCAGGTGATAATAGGTCCCCCAGCTATTGAAAATGACAGCTAACACATCCACGAAGGGTACTAGGTGGTAAGTAGTATCCTAAGTGCTGGATATAGTCTAGCCCCTACTCATTTGTATCCTCACAGCAACCCATGAAATGGGGGCTGCTCTTTTGTCCCTTTTTACAGAGAAGGACACTGAAGCACAGAGAGTTTAAGTAACTTGCCCAAGGTCGTCCCTTAGCAGGAGAGATGGGACCAGACCTTAGTAGCCAATCTGTGCTCAGGGTCCAGGAGACGGGGTGGAGAAGAGCATAGCTCGTAGACGGAAGTGGCTGCCACTCATCCTCCCTCCCCAGTGCCGGGGATCCTGCTTAGCCGTCAGGCAGGGCAGGGAAACTGAGGACCAGTCGGAGGGAGAAAACAAAGGCACTGGAGTCACACAGATCTGGGAACAAATATTTACCAGCCAGGTGACGATGGGAAGTAATTAGCCTTTGTCTGAAGTCATTTCCTCGTTTATAAAATGGAAATGACAATACCTACCAGCAAGGTTATTTTCAGGAACCAAAATAGTCAGGCACTCGCATGACCCTTAGAGTGAGTGTCTCCTTAAATTTTGTGCCTGAGGCACCTCATTAGTCTCTCCCTAATCTGGCCCTGGGGGTAATTACACGTTAAAAATCTGGACCAGAAAATTCCTGGCAAGAGTAGACAATGAGTGAGCAAGTGAGTAAAAGAAAATGAAGGAATAGCGGCTGAATGAATGATACTCAGCTACCGTTCATTCATTCTTGGTCTACTGCTACACCCCCCTGCAGGACAGCAGTCAAGGAGCCTAGGAGGAGGAGGCATGTGCCCTGCCTTGGAGGAGCTTACAGTCTAGTAGGGAGCCCTGCAAAGCCAGGGATGTTGCCTTGGCCTTGTGCCACCCATATCAGGGCTGGGCTTGTTCAGGCATTGGCCCCACCCTGTTTGAGGGACCTGCACGTACCTGCCAGGCTTGACTCCCAGAGACCTCGGCCTGGCCTACAGATGCAGCAGTTCTGGGGGAGGCGAGAGCTCTGCCCCTCAGCGTCTTCTCGTCAGGCTGTAAGCCAGTTCAGGACCCACACCTCATACAGGGCATCGGGAGAATCTACAGAACCGAGTCCCAGGGCTTACGACCCACCCGCTTCCACTTGGGCTGTACACAGCTGGCCCAGACCGGGAGCTCTTCAAAGGGCTGAAGCCCTGATGTAAAAATCTCACTCCCCATCCCCCAGGAGAAGGGCCTGGAATAACCACAGGAGGAAATAAAGAAGTGACAAGAGAAACTGTCCCAGGGCTAGCGCTGCTAGTAAACAAAAGATCTGGGAGGTACCGTGAATTCCGAACTTCGGAGAATGTCGTTCCCTGGAAATCGATATGAGAGATAGCCTTCCTTCTTTGCTGGAAGGCCCTTCAGGTAGAAAGGGCTGCAGGCTTCCCATTGGCTTCTGTAGTCCCCAACTTTAGGGGTGTGGGGTGATGGGGCAGGAAATTGAGGGGAGGGACGGAAGGCGGGGGAAGAAAAGAGGAAGGCAGAGGAGGAAGGCGACGAGGAGAGGCTGCGGAGAGCCTGCTCCCAGGGCTGAGGCCACACAACCCGCGGGAAGAGGAACAGGGCCTTGGAGACATCGGGGTAATGGTTCCTGTGACCGTGCATTTCTGGCAGGAAACACGTGGCTCCTCATGCTCCACTTCAGCCCCTTCCTCCTGTCCTCTCCCCGTGACCTCCACGAGTTTCTAAATCAGTCTCCTCATCTGCAGAATGGGTCCACAACAGCCCCGACCTCTCAAGGCTGCTCTAATTTTCAGTGAGGTAATGTCTGCAGAGAGCTCAGCCCACTTGGCAGAGGATGTAGGAAGCGCCTAGCAATGGGAGGCTGGTACCATCTTTGCGTTATGGCCACCAGCAGTGACAGCTGACCTCAGCGTCCTCTCCAATCAGGAGGGCAGGCTGCCAAGCAGAGGTCCAAGACAATGGGACGGTGAGGTCACTCCAGCCACTCCAGTCTCTGGGCAGCAGGTGTGCCCAGATGGTCCCTCCCACTGGCCGCTGGCCACACTGTTCATTAAGCAAATGGCCTGCAATGGCCAACGATCAGTGGAGCACGACGGCGGGTGCCTCTCCCAGGCCGGCCTCATCAAAGGCCAGTGCTGAGCTAATTTAAAGATCTAAGTGGAACACATTTCTCCTGATGCGGCAGTTTCAATTGGCTTGTATTGTCTCCAAATAAACACTGGGGTCACAGCAATCAGTTTTCTGGACAATGCATCTGTTTAGGGGAAAAGGGGCAGAGGAGCAGAGGGAAGCTGGGGGGAGTGGGATGAAACTGGGCAGCTAGAGTGGGGACTGAGTCAGTGTTGAGGACCAGGTCTGGGCAAGGATGGGCTCCCAGGGCTCAGGGTTTCCACTGTGGATGGAAACATCCAAGTGTCCATCACCGACTTTCAGAGCTGGCAGGGACTTGTGACATGATTAAGACTCATCCTGCAACATCATTTAAGCTGATCCTTCATACAACAGATAGGAGGACACTGGGGACCCGAGAGTAAGTGCTGATAGTTCAAAGTCGTCCGTCAAGTCAGAGGCAGGGCCTGGGCCTCCTGACCCAGGTATTGATCCATAACCAATATTCCCCAGCATGCTACAGCTTTCAAGGTGCTTTTGGTGTTTATAATCTCACTTTATCAGTACACTGGCCCTGAAATGATAGAATTATTAGTCTTACTTCAGAGATGAGGAAACCAAATTTCAGAGAGGTTAGATGGCTTGCCCAAGGTCACACAGCTGATGCGTGGTAGCACTGGGTGTTCTGCTCTTACCACCCCATGCTAGATGGGGATGCTTCTGTCATTCCTCTGGGTCCCCATGGACAAAGCCTTGTTGTGCCTCAAAGAGTCTCACCTTCTAGGGTACCCTGGTTTCTCCAGGGTGACAAATTCCTGGTCCCCAGAAGTTCCAGTCTGGTGGTAAAGGTAAAGAGTCAGCGATTCTTGGGCCTGTGGTCAGTGGAGAGCACAGGTGCCAGATGTTCCACCATTAAAGCTGCGGCCCAGGGCCCAGCCCAGCCCAGGCCAGGCCAGGCCAGAAATGAGCTCTGCATCCAGAGCCTCCGTGGAAGCCCTGAGGACCGAGGCATAGGGCTGAGAGGCAGGGCTGCACCTCGAGAGAACAGAGGGGACACCTGTTCTTTGCCTGAGGGGACACGGGTCCCGGGGGCACCACAGTGCAGGCTGAGGTCCTGGCCTTGGGGCAACCCAGAGTGTGCAGCTCCAGCTGGCAGCAAAGGGTCTGCAATGTCTGCTGGGCCTTCTGCAGGGAGACTGAGGATCTGGTATCTACTGGGAGCTGAAGAAAGGCCACCCTGAGTGGCTACTGGGCAGCCTGTTTGGAGTGGATATTTTGGACACTTGGGTGTGCCCAGCATCAGGAGTGACTTGGGCAGATGGGTCTGATTCCAAATCACACATAGCTCCCTGAAGGTGGCTGTGGTATCTGAAGGATCCAGCTAGGAGAAGAGCCTCACATTTGGTGAATAAATAAAATAACAATAGCAACAGCCACACTCACTGAACTCAGATTTTGTGCCGGGCCCTGTGCTTGGACATGCATCTTCTCATTTTACAGCTGAGGAATCCGTGGTTCAGAGATATTAACTCAATCAACATCGTGCTGCTTGTCAACAGTGGAGCTGGGATTCAAACCCTATTCTGTCCGACACACAAATCAGGGCACTTAACTGCTTCTGATGTGGTCCTCGCCCCATCAGGCTGCCGGGGCCCCACGAAGACCTTGATAATTTGATTTTTAATATTCCTCCAAGAAGGTTGGCTCAGAAGGGGTTTGAAGGACAGAGGGGACAGAATAAAGGGACACTGTAAGATGAAAGAAGAGGAGGCAAGGTACTCAGGACCTGGACTGTGGAGTCTCTAGGCTGTAGGGGAGGTGCTGGAGGAGGAGGATGAGAAGAAGCAGAGCGAGGAGGAGGAGGAGGAGGAGGAGGGGGAGGAAGAGGAAGAGGGGGAGGAAGAGGAGGAGGAGGGGGAGGAGGAGGGGGAAGAGGAGGAGGAAGAGGGGGAGGAAGAGGAGGAGGGAGAGGAGGAGGGAGCACTGGGTGGGGAGGCCTCAGAGTCACCTGACACTGAGCTCCTGTCCCCTGAGGCCAGCCCAGACCCTGGGGCCCTATACCTGGACAACCAGAGGACCGTGGGCAAGCCCTGTGTGAACCATGAGGGCAATGTGATGGCTGAGCCTTTGGGCACCTAGTGGCCCCTGATGGGTGTGTGGACTTTCCAGGAAGAGGTCCCAGGTGGCCCCTGCTTTGCCTTCCCCACCCACTGAGGGAGACAATCAGGCTTTTAGCTACAGACAAGTCTCAGGGTTGAATTGGAGGCACCTGGCGGGATCCATTCTGACCCTGAGCTCAGCTGAGAGAGCTCTCGAAGGAGCTGGGCTGGGGGCAGCCTCTTCCAGGGCCCTTGAGTTCTCCCTCCCGGACTTCAACCCCTGGTGTAGAAAGGGAGTATCTGCCAGGCCCCTTGTGCATCTTCTCCAGTGGTCACTCTTCAGCCACGTCAATCACTTTATTCTTTCATTCTTTATCTGATATTTACTGGGAACCTACTGTGTGCCAGGCCTGTGCCTCTTATGTGCCTCTGGGTTAGCCCTGCACAAGGAGGTGGGGAGTCAGCCTCAAGGAGATGCCCCCTCCCCTAGACACCTCCCCTTCATCTGCAAGGCAGCTCATTACAAGAGAACAAGAACTTGAATGGGAGAATTCTCAGCACCAAAGCTTCATCCAGACCCAGTTCTGGCTCTGGAGCTCTGGTGGGGGGTGGTGATAGGGGCCATGAAAGAGAGGGCTGTGTGTCAGGAACTGTCTCTGAAGACTGATTTAGCCTTCATTGCTTGTGCACTGGCTGTTGCTTTAAGTTGCTGTGGTTTCTGTCTTCAGGTCTAAGGATCCTAGTTCTCCCTGGTCCCAGGACCCCCTGCTGGCTCCCTTATACTTTCTCCCTCTCTAGAACAGCAACAAAAGCACAGACTTCTCCCCCACGGAAGATCTCTCGATCTTCTGATTCTGAGGCTGTCTCAGATTCCCCGTAGGGAAAAGGAGGCCTCTGATGCTTTCTTGCGAGTCACAGCCCCTTCTGGGCCTCAGTTTCCCCTCCATGGCCCGATACTTAGTACTTGGGTAAACTTTGGTTGGAGGGTGGTGTTTGTGACCTCCCTGAAATATCTTAGAAATATGGGGCATTCTCTGGGTTTAAATAAACTCTATCACCCATAATTAGTACCGTGCCCATCTCACGGATGGGGAAACAGGAGCGGAGAGGTCCTGTGGCCTGAGGGCTCAAGTCACTGTAGCTGGGGGCAGACGTTAGCCAACGGCGCCCCCTGGTGGCTGGAGGCGCAGAGGGGAGGCGGGGCGAATTCGGGGCCCTTCCTCGCTTTGCCAGAAGTCTCTCCCGCACCCAGCTGGAGGAAGAGGAGGAGGAAGAGGAGGAGGAAGAGGAGGAGGAGGAAGAGGAGGAGGAGGAGGAGGAGGAGGAAGAGGGGGAGGAAGAGGAGGAGGAAGAGGAGGAGGAAGAGGGGGAGGAAGAGGAGGAGGAGGAGGAGGAGGAGGAGGAAGAGGGGGAGGAGGAAGAGGAGGAGGAGGAAGAGGAGGAGGAGGAAGAGGAGGAGGAGGAAGAGGAGGAAGAGGAGGAAGAGGAAGAGGAAGAGGAGGAAGAGGAGGAAGAGGAAGAGGAAGAGGAGGAAGAGGAGGAAGAGGAAGAGGAAGAGGAGGAAGAGGAGGAAGAGGAAGAGGAAGAGGAGGAAGAGGAGGAAGAGGAAGAGGAAGAGGAGGAAGAGGAGGAAGAGGAAGAGGAAGAGGAGGAAGAGGAGGAAGAGGAAGAGGAAGAGGAGGAAGAGGAGGAAGAGGAAGAGGAAGAGGAGGAAGAGGAGGAAGAGGAAGAGGAAGAGGAGGAAGAGGAGGAAGAGGAAGAGGAAGAGGAGGAAGAGGAGGAAGAGGAAGAGGAAGAGGAGGAAGAGGAGGAAGAGGAAGAGGAAGAGGAGGAAGAGGAGGAAGAGGAAGAGGAAGAGGAGGAAGAGGAGGAAGAGGAAGAGGAAGAGGAGGAAGAGGAGGAAGAGGAAGAGGAAGAGGAGGAAGAGGAGGAAGAGGAAGAGGAAGAGGAGGAAGAGGAGGAAGAGGAAGAGGAAGAGGAGGAAGAGGAGGAAGAGGAAGAGGAAGAGGAGGAAGAGGAGGAAGAGGAAGAGGAAGAGGAGGAAGAGGAGGAAGAGGAAGAGGAAGAGGAGGAAGAGGAGGAAGAGGAAGAGGAAGAGGAGGAAGAGGAGGAAGAGGAAGAGGAAGAGGAGGAAGAGGAGGAAGAGGAAGAGGAAGAGGAGGAAGAGGAGGAAGAGGAAGAGGAAGAGGAGGAAGAGGAGGAAGAGGAAGAGGAAGAGGAGGAAGAGGAGGAAGAGGAAGAGGAAGAGGAGGAAGAGGAGGAAGAGGAAGAGGAAGAGGAGGAAGAGGAGGAAGAGGAAGAGGAAGAGGAGGAAGAGGAGGAAGAGGAAGAGGAAGAGGAGGAAGAGGAGGAAGAGGAAGAGGAAGAGGAGGAAGAGGAGGAAGAGGAAGAGGAAGAGGAGGAAGAGGAGGAAGAGGAAGAGGAAGAGGAGGAAGAGGAGGAAGAGGAAGAGGAAGAGGAGGAAGAGGAGGAAGAGGAAGAGGAAGAGGAGGAAGAGGAGGAAGAGGAAGAGGAAGAGGAGGAAGAGGAGGAAGAGGAAGAGGAAGAGGAGGAAGAGGAGGAAGAGGAAGAGGAAGAGGAGGAAGAGGAGGAAGAGGAAGAGGAAGAGGAGGAAGAGGAGGAAGAGGAAGAGGAAGAGGAGGAAGAGGAGGAAGAGGAAGAGGAAGAGGAGGAAGAGGAGGAAGAGGAAGAGGAAGAGGAGGAAGAGGAGGAAGAGGAAGAGGAAGAGGAGGAAGAGGAGGAAGAGGAAGAGGAAGAGGAGGAAGAGGAGGAAGAGGAAGAGGAAGAGGAGGAAGAGGAGGAAGAGGAAGAGGAAGAGGAGGAAGAGGAGGAAGAGGAAGAGGAAGAGGAGGAAGAGGAGGAAGAGGAAGAGGAAGAGGAGGAAGAGGAGGAAGAGGAAGAGGAAGAGGAGGAAGAGGAGGAAGAGGAAGAGGAAGAGGAGGAAGAGGAGGAAGAGGAAGAGGAAGAGGAGGAAGAGGAGGAAGAGGAAGAGGAAGAGGAGGAAGAGGAGGAAGAGGAAGAGGAAGAGGAGGAAGAGGAGGAAGAGGAAGAGGAAGAGGAGGAAGAGGAGGAAGAGGAAGAGGAAGAGGAGGAAGAGGAGGAAGAGGAAGAGGAAGAGGAGGAAGAGGAGGAAGAGGAAGAGGAAGAGGAGGAAGAGGAGGAAGAGGAAGAGGAAGAGGAGGAAGAGGAGGAAGAGGAAGAGGAAGAGGAGGAAGAGGAGGAAGAGGAAGAGGAAGAGGAGGAAGAGGAGGAAGAGGAAGAGGAAGAGGAGGAAGAGGAGGAAGAGGAAGAGGAAGAGGAGGAAGAGGAGGAAGAGGAAGAGGAAGAGGAGGAAGAGGAGGAAGAGGAAGAGGAAGAGGAGGAAGAGGAGGAAGAGGAAGAGGAAGAGGAGGAAGAGGAGGAAGAGGAAGAGGAAGAGGAGGAAGAGGAGGAAGAGGAAGAGGAAGAGGAGGAAGAGGAGGAAGAGGAAGAGGAAGAGGAGGAAGAGGAGGAAGAGGAAGAGGAAGAGGAGGAAGAGGAGGAAGAGGAAGAGGAAGAGGAGGAAGAGGAGGAAGAGGAAGAGGAAGAGGAGGAAGAGGAGGAAGAGGAAGAGGAAGAGGAGGAAGAGGAGGAAGAGGAAGAGGAAGAGGAGGAAGAGGAGGAAGAGGAAGAGGAAGAGGAGGAAGAGGAGGAAGAGGAAGAGGAAGAGGAGGAAGAGGAGGAAGAGGAAGAGGAAGAGGAGGAAGAGGAGGAAGAGGAAGAGGAAGAGGAGGAAGAGGAGGAAGAGGAAGAGGAAGAGGAGGAAGAGGAGGAAGAGGAAGAGGAAGAGGAGGAAGAGGAGGAAGAGGAAGAGGAAGAGGAGGAAGAGGAGGAAGAGGAAGAGGAAGAGGAGGAAGAGGAGGAAGAGGAAGAGGAAGAGGAGGAAGAGGAGGAAGAGGAAGAGGAAGAGGAGGAAGAGGAGGAAGAGGAAGAGGAAGAGGAGGAAGAGGAGGAAGAGGAAGAGGAAGAGGAGGAAGAGGAGGAAGAGGAAGAGGAAGAGGAGGAAGAGGAGGAAGAGGAAGAGGAAGAGGAGGAAGAGGAGGAAGAGGAAGAGGAAGAGGAGGAAGAGGAGGAAGAGGAAGAGGAAGAGGAGGAAGAGGAGGAAGAGGAAGAGGAAGAGGAGGAAGAGGAGGAAGAGGAAGAGGAAGAGGAGGAAGAGGAGGAAGAGGAAGAGGAAGAGGAGGAAGAGGAGGAAGAGGAAGAGGAAGAGGAGGAAGAGGAGGAAGAGGAAGAGGAAGAGGAGGAAGAGGAGGAAGAGGAAGAGGAAGAGGAGGAAGAGGAGGAAGAGGAAGAGGAAGAGGAGGAAGAGGAGGAAGAGGAAGAGGAAGAGGAGGAAGAGGAGGAAGAGGAAGAGGAAGAGGAGGAAGAGGAGGAAGAGGAAGAGGAAGAGGAGGAAGAGGAGGAAGAGGAGGAGGAGGAAGAGGAGGAGGAGGAAGAGGAGGAGGAGGAAGAGGAGGAAGAGGAGGAAGAGGAGGAGGAGGAGGAGGAGGAAGAGGAGCAGCCCCCTCCCCCCACCAGGCCCATCATCTCCCACCTGGACCGCTGCCACCCACCCCCTGCCCCGGCCTCAGCCTCCAGTTCTGTGGGTTCTCCTTCCTAAGGCTCTGACCATGTCCTTCCTCTGCTCAAAGGCCTTCAAAGGCTGGCCGCTGCCTATAGAATCAAGTCCAAATTCCTCACCCTGGTGTTCACGGCCCTTCTAAATCTGCCCCCGCTCCCTGCACCCCCTCCCCTCCATCTGCCAGCTCCTCCCCCTGTTAAC
>NW_006780610.1:4499627-4512405 GCF_000442215.2 Lipotes vexillifer | reverse complement strand
ACCCCCTCCTCTCCATCTGCCAGCTCCTCCCCCCGTTAACCTCATGATCTTTCCCTCACTGGATTCAGGTTCCAGGTCAAATGTCATCATATCACATCATGTCAAACCTTGCAAAAGAGCTCACCCCCTCCCATCTTCCATCCCCTTTCCCTCCTTTATGTTTCCTCAAACACGATCAACAGCTGACATCTAATACACTGGATTTTCCATCCCCTGCCCCCATGAAAGCAGGGATGGTTTCATTCTGAGCCATGCCATCAGGGCTCAGAGCAGTGCCAGCATATCATAGGCACTTGACACTTATTGAATAAATGAACGGCCACCCTGCCACCCCACAGTTTGTACTCTTTGCTACAGCGACCAGTGACACTTCACAGCCATCCTAACCGGCCCCACCCACTCTCTATCACTCGCCTTTTCTCTTTAGATAAAATGGGAAACTTGACCCATCTCCAGTACCTCCTCCTCCCCCATCTTACACCCAACTCAGTCCGCCTTGTGATGGGGGGTTTGTACAGGGCTAGCACCTCGTCATTCGGCTGTAGCCTCCTTAAATAAGAATGAAAGGTGTGTGTCTTACCTACTCTGCTCACAGTACCTGGCACCAAATCGGGCACATACTAGGGGCTCAGTACTTCTTGAGTGAGCATAGCAGAGAGGATGAACACTTGATTCAGCAAACATTTGCCTGAAACTTACCCCCTCCCAGCCAAACTCTGGGTTGGCTGAGGCCCTACGATGTGTCCAATGCCATGCTGGATGAATTTCTACTGTGGGCCAGGTCCTGCACTGGGAGAGGCCCTGTGCTGTGCCAGGCTCCGTGCTGAGAAAGCATCTACTGTGTGCCAGCATGAGTTGGCCAAAACCCTACTCTGTATAGATCTTGCCTGGATGAGCTCCTATGATGGAGGGATGCGGGACAGGCAACTGTGTGCCTGGCTTCATGCTGAGAGCGCACCTACCGTGTCCTGAACCAGGACACCGGGGCAGCAAGAAAAGTACAAGTCAGGACCTGCCTTCAAGTGCCTCACAATCAGCCTGGGATGAGCAGGTAATGGGAGAGGAAGGGGAAGAAGGAAGGCACAGGGGAGATCAATAATTATTTATTCTGGCAAATCATAAGCGCATGTAGGGCCATCTGTGCACACAGCTCTGTGCCCGCTCATCACCACTGAGGCCCAGTGCACGAGCCCAGCTCGGCTCTGGGGAGCATCTGGGCCCTCCATCAACTTGTCATTGCCTGGGGGAAGCGGCGCCCGGCCTCCATACCTCCGGCCCACTGCCCACCAGGCGGACAGGCAGGAGCGACTCTATAAAAATACAGCTGAGGTTGGGCACAGGTGCAGTGGGCGTGCTCCTGCCTGAGCTGAGCTGGCCGCTCCTTGAGCTGGAGGGTTCTCAGGGATCAGCACACAGAGGGCAGCTCCTGGGGACCCCCTGGGGAGGATGGGTCAAGGGCACTGCTGGGGGCTTCAGACTGCCTGGAAGGAAAGTACCACGTGGTCTGTGGGGAGGCTGAAACAGGTTCAAGGATGGATTCACCCAAGGGGTAAGGCTGGGACCCAGGGAAAGGCCCTTTCTGGATGCGCAGCCAGCACCATGGAGCAGACCCCAGACTCTGCCTGGTTCCACTTGAGAGCAAGAGACAGACCTGGGCCCAAACCCCAGTCAGAGACCAGCTTCCTCCCTCAAATTAGTCCTGACCCTGAGCCCAGACTGAACCTTGACTGTCACCCCAGTCTGACCTCTGACCCCAGCTATTACACTGAACCCCAATTTTCCTGGTGGCCTCGAGCCCCTTGACTAAAGCTCCCAGAGGACCCCTGTCTCCTCGACTCTGAAACAGATGGGTGGAAAGAACCCGCTCTGAGAAAGGTGAGCCTGTGGCCCCTCTGGGCTCTGAATCCTAACAGCCTGGAAAGAAAGTGAAAGGACACATATTCAATAATAAAATAATAAGAACAGAACCTAGGGGTAAGACAGGAATAAAGACACAGACCTACTAGAGAATGGACTTGAGGATATGGGGAGGGGGAAGGGTAAGCTGTGACAAAGCAAGAGAGAGGCATGGACATATATACACTACCAAATGTAAGGTAGATAGCTAGTGGGAAGCAGCCGCATAGCACAGGGAGATCAGCTCAGTGCTTTGTGACCGCCTGGAGGGGTGGGATAGGGAGGGTGGGAGGGAGGGAGATGCAAGAGGGAAGAGATATGGGGACATATGTGTATGTATAACTGATTCACTTTGTTATAGAGCAGAAACTAACACACCATTGTAAAGCAATTATACTCCAATAAAGATGTAAAAAATAATAAGAAGGACAATAATAACAGCTAGCCCTTATTGAGCACCTGTTGTGTACCATATTAAGTTCTTTGAATATATTAATCCCTTTATGCCTTATAACAACCCCATTTTACAGACAAGAAACAGTGGCACAGAGTGGTTAAACAACTTTCCCAAAGTCACACAGCTGGTAAGTATCAGCATCAGGATTTGAATCCCGTCCATCTGTATGTGCCCATCATACTGGAGTTGCTCTAAACGTGTGCCAGCTCCCGCTTCAGTACGTGTACACACACACACACACACACACACACACACACACACACACACACCTCATTTTGTTTCTCAGAACAATGCCATGAAATGATTTTTATTACCCATTCCTAGAGGTGTAGAAACTGGAATTCTGAAAGGAGAGCTGGCTGGCCAAAGACAGCACAGCTGAGACTCGATCAACTTGGCATTCAAACTCACTTTTAAATATACTCATTCCAGCTTACAAAATACACATCCACTGAATAGTATGAAGAAAAAAAGTAACAACACTTATAATTGCACCATCCAGAAAACTCACTGTCTGTACTGTGGTGCAGGTCCTTCCAGTCTTTTCTCCATTTATAAAATAATATTTTTCCATTAAATAAAATATTTTTCTATAAAAAAATGGGGGTGCTCTGTAATTCCCTTGACAAATCCCAACAGTTGGGCAGTCAGGTTGTAGCCAGTGTTTTCGCCCAACTTCCTGCACTCCGAATGGATCAGATTTCCGGAAGCAAAGCTAGAACAGACTCAGCAACCTGCTTCTGGGCTGTGCTGTGCCAGGCAGGCTGTGAGGCTGGCGAGCTGTGCAGAGCAGAGGCACGTGTGATGGAGACGGTGGCCCAGCTAGTAGCCATCAGCCCGCTGCACAATTTGCTCTGGGAAAGGCAAGAGCCTTCACGACATTGTCTGTTTATCCTCAGGGACTGTCTGGATGAAAATGTGATGTTTCCCTCACTGCAGAACTGAACTGGGGCTTTGGGGGTCACAGCCTGCAGAAGCTGATGTCATGAATGATCATGTGCTCTCACCTACCAATTACACACTTAATCCCCTGGGATGCTGGAGCCTGTGATGCTATCATGAGCAGGGCAGGTGAGGCCTGAGGTGGGGCACGGCGGAGCCTCAGCTGCAGGCTGGGGTCAGAGGTTTTCCTAAATATTAGCCAAGGCAGGACAGAGGATATGTACTCAGCCCCAAAGGGAAAGTGTCCCAGAGCAGCGCCCGGGAGAGGAAAGGTCTGCAGCATGCAACTGGGGGGAGGTGACTTTGTGGAGGGAGCCAGCTGGGCCAGGAGGCCAAGCTGCTCCGGGTCACCCAGCACTCCGGTGGCAGAAGCTCGCAGCCGTGAGGCTGGACACAGGAGTCCTCTGAAGGTCTGTGCCTGCGAGCAGCGGCAGGGACTGGTGACTCTGAGCTCCACAGCATCCTCTGAAGCGGGGGGGCCAACAGAGCCCTGCATTCCGGGTGAGGAAGAGTGGACCGTGGTCACAGGCACATGCAAGGAAGGGACAGCAGGAGCCCGGGGGTCCTCCGGCCAGCAGCAAGGACACAGGGAAGAAGGGACAGCAGACACCCTGGGGTCTTTACTTCTTCCTTTTCCTTTGTCTTCCTCCCACTGCACACCGGGGGTTGGCCATGTGACTGCTGGGGGCCAAGCGGCCAGAGCCCAAGGTCCCTTCGCCACAGCAGCCTGGCCTCTGCCCTACTTACATCGGCACCACCAAGGCCAGTCCCTCGCAGATTAATGAGGCCACGGCTGACGCCCCGAGCCAGGGGACTGGCCTTGTTTCTAGGTGAACAGGTACCTGAGCCTCAATTAACTTTGACTACCCTTCGTGCTCTCCCCTAGGGCAGGGCAGGAGGAGAGGAAAGGGAGGAGGCCAAGAGGGGAGGAAGAGGAGGAGGAAGGAAGGAGTGGGATGGAAAGGGGGAGGGAGGAGGAGGAGGAGGGAGTAGGAACAGGGAAGCAGGAGGGAGGGAGGGAGGAGGGGGCCGTGGGGGCAGGAGGCAGGGCGCAGAAGGGCAGGAAGTGAGAGGCTGCCCCAGGGTTCTCCCACTCCACCAAACAGCTCCTCCCTCCAGGACTTTTGAAAGGGGAGGAGCAAAGGAAAATGCAGCATGCCCATCAGCCACTTCGGCCCATGCACTGGCAGAGAGGACCAACCACCCTGCTTTAGAGATCTGGAAGCAGTTTGGGGAAGAGAGTGACTTTCCCAAAGTCAGGGGTGGGGCGAGTGGTAGATGATGCAGCCCAGGCCTCCTGACTCCCCATCTGGTGCTCTTTCTGCTGCCCAATATGCACCACGCAGTGACAGAAGCCTACTCATCCCTCAAAACCCCACTCAAAGAGTGCATCCTAAAGCAAGTCTCTGCACGGACACCACGACCTCCTCCAGTCCTTCCCAATGACCATCCTCTGGGTCATGTCCCCTGCCAGCCTGAGACATCTCCCAGACAGCAACTCTGATGATTCACCTCTGTGCCCCGGTTCCCGGCACAGAGCAGGCACTGAATGAATGAGTGAATGAATGAATGAATGGCATTAGGCTTCGGGTGAGACAAATCTGGGTTTGAATCCCCACTCCACCTCTCATGAGCTCTGGACAACTGATGAGTCTCTCAGCCTCTCCGAACCTCAGCTTTCTCATCTCTAAAATGGATCCCTTGCAGAGTTGAAAAATAAGTTACATAACACAATCCCTCATTAATTCATCTATGCACTCATTGAGCACCTACTGTGTGCCAAGCAAGCTCTGTGATAGGCTCTGGGTAAGCAGTGGTCCTTATCCTCATGGAGTTTGTGGTTTGGTGGGGCAAAACAGACAATTAAAATGTATGCGAATGAATGAAATTCAATTGCATAAGTGCTTGGAAAGAACAAGCCAAGGTGAGACGATAGAGAGTGGTGGGAGGGGTCTAATTCACGTGTGGTGGTCAGGGAAGGCCTCCCCGAGGAGGGAACATTTAGAGCCAAGATCTGAAGGATGAGAAGGGGCCCAGCCATGTGACAAGGGAAAGCTCTCCAGGTAGAGAAACGGCATGTACAATTGTACAAGGCAGGTGACAAGAAGCATCAGTGCCACCATCCAGGTGTCCACACTGTCCTCTGAAGGGCTCAGCAGGCTGACCCAGGACTGCTTGGAGGAGGAGAAAGAGGAGGAAGAGATGGTCCTCACTCCACTCGTCCTCCCTGCCACTCACCCCTTCGTCAGAACATGTCTGCCAAGCTCCCGGTCTATAGACTGCAAACCTCCCTGCTGGCATTAGGCAAACCCTGACACAGCCCTGGCCTCACAGCCCTCAGTCAGAGGAGGTGTCGCAAGCCAGTGAAACAAATAATCCCCAATAAGCACCTTACTCTGGCTCTGGCAAGTGCTAAGAGGTGCTCAGTGTGATCAGAGCAGGTGGCAGGAGGACCTGGCCTGGCACAAGTTGGGAAGGAGAGTAAGGTCAGACGAGGCCTCCCTGAGGACGTGATGCTGAGCTGAGATCTGCAGGATGAAGAGAAATTAATGGGCTGAAGGGGCTGGTGGGCCAAGCACAGGGCTTGGGTCTTATCCTAAGAGTGATGGGGAGTCATTGATGGCTTTAAGCAAGGGGTCTCCATGACGGAATCTAGATACCACGTGTGGAAGAGATGGACGGGTGGGGCCAGAGCAGATGCAGGAGAGCAGCGGAGGTGCTGATCACAGTGGCCCAGGGCAGGCAGTGGTAGAGAGGACGGAGAGGAGAAAACTGACCTGGGCGCCCTTAAAAGGCAAAACCTACAAGACAGTGTGGGGCGGGGTGGGGGAAGGGGAGACGGACAGGAAGGAGTCAGCAGTGAAACTGTGGCTTCCCAGCCTGTGGAACTGGACACCTGAAGATGCCATTCGCTGGGGGTTGGGTACCTCTGGGGTCTCCACATGGAGATGTGGAGCGAGATGCTGGAGACTAGGGTCTTGGAGCTCAGAAGAGATACTCATAAGGGCTTTGTTAGCTCAACAACAATCAACGTGTGGCCCTGGAAGAGCTCCCTGGAGGACAGTACAAAGAGGGACCCTGAGAGTCAATAGCTTGAATAAGGAAAACTGCAGGAAACCACAGCCAGAGGCAGCGCCCCCCAGGACGGCGCTGAGGACACCGGGAGCCACAGCTGGGCCCCTCTGTGCCCAGGGTGCTGCCTCTGCAGTCAGACTGCCCTTGGCCTCCCTCCTCTGTGCTGGCTGCAGGGCTCAGCCCTCGCGCAGGAAACCTGTCCCAGGGGAAAGGGATCCCCCAGGAGCACGACGTCTGATGCTGCCGTGAAGGAACAAGGAGGGTGAAGGGTGTATCTTCGATTGGGGCATCGGATGAGAATTCCCCGAAATGGGGCTGTGGAAGGAATCCTCAAAGACAGAGGGGGCTCCTCCAGGCTGAGATGGAGGGCGGACACTCCTGCTGGGAGGCCCTGGCCCTGGCAGAGCGCTCCTGTCTCTCCAGCACACCTTACATCCCAGGTCTGGGATCCTTCCACTGCACTAGCCCGAGAGGCCCGGGAACACAGGGCTGTGCTTGCTGCTGCCTGCATCTCACAGGGCCCAGCACACATCCGAGAATTTGCTGGAGAAAGGTTCGTGGATGCCCTTCAGGGGAGGCAGAGGCCCGAGAGCTCATCCGAGGGGCAGTGACACGGAAGCCTGGAACAGACCTCGCCTGGAAGGCAGGTGTTCTTTAATGAGCAAGCAGCGGGGGGCCACGAGAGGATTTTGAGGGGGGGCTCCAGGATGTTTGGGGGTGGGGAGAGGGGCTGAGGCTGGAGGCAGGAAAACAGGGAGGAAGACGCGTCTGTTCCCAAAGACAGGTCCCCAGGGTTTAACCTGATTAGTGTAAGGGGGCTGGGGAAAGAGGGTACACACAGTCACACAGCCCCCCACATACACAGATCCATGCACACACGTGACCCACTTGCATACACAGGCGAACACACACATGCACATACATATCACGGATAAAACGAGGCAGACACGCAGGGACACACAAGTGAAGGTCACACAAAGGCACTTTAACACACAAGTGTAGAATGGACAATGGCCTGCAGGTGTGCACAGAGGGACACACTCCTACATGTATCTGAATGCGCACACATGCAGTCTCACACACACACACACACACACACACACACACACACACACACACACACACACACAGAGACTTGGGCCCCTAGAAGCCCTGGGCAAAGCCCTATTCCTTCAAGAGCAGGCAAGAGCCCAAGCTGACTCTGCATTGGATGGTGGTGTTTCAGGCAGTGTAGACAGAGCCTTCACCCACGTGGGCTCCCAGCCCTGGGCAGCCCTCAACGGCCCTCAGTGGAGTGAGGGGGTTGCCCAGAATGTGCCTTGAGCTTACCGATTCGCTGAGGCTCCGGTGAACATGTCAACCCGCCAGCCAGCTGCTCCCCCTCCTAAAATAGCGGCCGTAGTTAAGTGACAGCCTGCCTGGCCAATGGCAGGGCCTGGCCGGGCTGGCCTCAACCTGCCAGCAGGATGGGAAGGGGGCACACGTGGGATGTCAGGGCCGGGCCTGACCAGTCACTGCCCTGACTGCGCTTCCCCAAGCCCCCTCACCCCAAGAAGCATGCCCATACATGTGGGCAAGCATTCAAACACATGGACAGACACAGAGAGGCCGACAGAGGCGTGAATACACGCGTGGCCCACATAGAGAAACACAAGCACTGAGTCATCACAGACCCTCATGTCACCCAAACACAGTGGCAGAGGCACATGGTATACAGACTCACAACAGACACACCCCAGATCGCACACACACACACATATGCACACACCACACATTGCCCAGATACATGGAAACTCAGGGCACACGCACACAACCGCACACAAACATTTTAGACAAACACAGGCTCACACACAGCAGTCTCACAGAGCACACATGTGCACGCTCAAACATACCGAGATACACCCAGAGCACACAAAAAACACACACGCAGAAGCACACGTATATGTGGATGCAATAGCAGAAGACTCAAAACACACTGGTGCATGCTGTATAGACATGGATACATCAAACGCACCAAGGCATTTAGGACCAGAGACACACACGTGCAAACACTTTGCACACGCGCACACACACACACACAACCACAGAGTGTTTGTGGGTCTTCTGCATGAGGGCCCCCTCATTGCCAGGGCCTGGCGTTCCCGCTACTCACCCCTGAGGGGCTGATACGGCCAAGGCCTCCACAGCAAAGGCCTGGTGTCTGGACGGGTTCCTCAGGACTGGTGGTGACAGTGCCCAGACACAGAGCCTGCGTGCCACCTCCTCTCCCAGGCCGCCAGCCTCCCTCGGCAGCCAGTGGGACATGTGGAGGGCCTCTGGGCAGGAGTCCTGGAGCCCTGCTCATCCGTCTCAGCCTTCAACCTGGGAAGCAGGGCCTGAGGAGCTCTGATACCCACCTTTTGAACACCAACCTCTTCCCTTTCCAGATAAGCCAGCGTGGGGCTGAGCCAGGGCAGCAGAGGGGGAGGAAGCCCGGGAAGAAGAGGGTTGGAGGTGGCGGCCTGTGAGAGTGGTGGGGTCTGGCAGCCACCTTGCCTGGATACCAGCCGCCCTGCCTCACAAGCACAAGCGCAAGAGAGGAAGGTTACTAGGGAAGATGAAATGAGTCAGTGCAGCATCTCACCAACAGCCCCACTTAAATGACGCAAAGCCTCGACTGCAAAACCGTCACAATTTGCCAGGACGGCAGCATTCCAATTGCACATCAGAGAGAGAACTGCCACCAACTCCTTCCCCTCCGGTGTGTGGCTGACAGGCTTCCGTCTTTGGGGAAAGGGCTGCCAGGGTCACGTCCACCACCCCTCTCTTGGCCAGGGCACTGCATTGCCAATCCTTACACAGTCTTGGAAGATTCCTAAAATGAGCCTGACTCGGAGCCCCAGCATCCTTGGGAAGGGACAGGGAGCACAGAGCAAAAGCTGCTGCAGGTTCTCCTGTCACTCAGAGGTAGGCGGGGAATCTATGAGACAGGACCGGCTGTGAGCTGACAGTTGGGGGTAATGGGCAATGAGCACATGAGGGCTCGCTGGTCCAGTCTCTTCTTTGGCATATTTTGAAATTTTCTGAAATAAAAGGGTGTGTTTGCTTGTTTGTTTTTAAGCTCTGGATCCCCTCTCTTAGAGATAACACTCATCCATCAGTAAGTCACGGCATCATGCAGTCATTCAACCCATCACTTTCTTGGAGGCCCCGCCCTGAGAGTGCTCACTCTCAGTGGGTTCATCTGCGTCACTCTGGGTGAGGCTGAGCACCCATGGGGGTACGAGAAGCTAGACCTCCCCCCCACCTGCTACAACTGGAGTGGGTCACAGCCGGAGGCCTCAGGCTGGTCTGCAGCGACGAACAGGAAGACGCCTGGAGAGTGAGGGGATGGGGCAGCATTCCAGCCAGAGGGGTAAGCATGGGTTGGCCCTTTGGAACCTGGATGCTGCTTGGCAGGCTGAGAGGAGGGAGGGGGTGCAGTGGGCAGGGGGTGAGCTGGTATAGGGGAGGCTAGGCTTAAAGGTGACTTGCTGGACAGGTCTTTTATAAGAGCCAAATGCCAGGACAGGGCAGAGGGCAGGATGTGTGTGTTGGGGGTGAGGGAAGCTTGCTGGTGGCAGAGGGGAGGGTGGTGGGGACCACCGCGCTTTGAGCACCATCCCTCCACTGCCTCATTTACATTCCTGGGAGGCAGGGAGCATGATGCCCACGCGACAGTGTAGAAACTGAGGCTCTGACAAACAAGCCCCTGAGTAAGGCTGCTCGGGGGCCTGCACTCTTCCTAAGAGAGAGAGGAGACATTTACACTGCAGGGAGCAGGGCGGAGAGGGGTAGCGGCTCTGAGAAGCTCCTGAGGGCCTACATGCTTCATGAGGCAGGCACCCTCTGTAATTCCAGGGCTTAACGCAGTCCTTGGCACCTGCTAGATGTTCGATAAATACCATCGAGTGAATGAACGTGAGAGGCAGGTGAGGGGACTGGAGGCCCCTGGAGGAGGAGGCGGACCCTGAGGGAAAGAATGTGGCACGTGAAGGGGGCCTGGATGGCTGAGCAGTGGCCTCTGGGGCTCTGGCTCCACTCCTGGGTGAAGCCCATGCTCCCCTGGCGCACTTCAGAATCTCAGAAAAGCAGGAACAGGCAAGGTGGCCCAGCAGGCAACGTCCAGCCCCTGGGCTCACCCCTTGAGCACTTCCAGGACTCCCGCTTCTAAGCCTGGATCCGCAGGAATCAGTCTCTTCACACCCTGGAGGCTCCTGGGACACAGAACTGCCCCCTCTGGCCCTGCTGCCTGGCATACCAGCCCCATTTCCCCACGCAGTCATGACCGACTGTGCCCAGGAAGTAAACACGCCAAGGCCCCTTCTAGGCCAGGACTGGCTGCGGTGGAGGAGGGGGTCCAAAGCCCCAGAGAAGAAAGGGTGCTTATTTGGTCTGTATCAGGGAATGACCATGCGCATGTCAGTACTATCACAGCTTTGGGGCTGGTCACCCCAGAGTGGGAGCCGGATGCACAGAGATGACCTGCCCTCAGCTCTCATATCCTAGGGACAGCGGCTCTGATTATCCTCTCCATGTCCTGCTGTTTTCTGCGGGCATCTCATGCGGCATGTGCCTGTACAGAGGTGAGCCCTGTACAACGCATGTGCACACCTATGCACTCACGCACACCCTCATCCAGCCATCTGCCCCCGAGCATCTACCGTCCCTCCCTCAACAGACCTGCCTGGCTCAAGCCCTGAGCCGGGGGTCAAGGGGCATGCAGAGGCAAGCAGGAAAGGGGCCTCAGCCTGAATTCCAAAGTCTGAAATAGCCCATCGCAAATTACCTTTGTTCTGACAGACTGATTAGCATAATTATCCCATCAGAGGGGGAAAAAACCCAACAAAACCAGTAGAGGAGGAGGGCAGTGGCAGACAGAGAGACAGCAACAGGCTCCTCAAGAGGCGGCATCTTCAAGGAAGCAGCCACCCAAAAGAGGGAGCGGGGATGCTGGCCCCAGGCAGAGCGCCAGGGGTGGCCCCTCCCTCCCCCACTCCCACTCACTACACCAGGCCCAGTGTGCGATTCAGGCATCCTGTCTGTAAACGGGGAGGGCTGGACAAAGTGAGGTCAAGGTCCTGCCGGTTCCAGCACTAATGCCTTGAAATGGCAGAGCTGGGATGTGCTAGACAAAACCATTTTGCTGAAGGATGCCAAGACCCTTGCATCAAAGTTGTCCTGCTGTAATTCAAGTCATACCTCCTCATTCCCCCAGCCTCTCTCATGGCGAGCTCAGAATGGGCCCCTTCCCTGCACCAGGCACTGTGCTAGGCACAGGGGACTCTGAGGGACCAGAAAAGCCAACTGTCCTTGCTCTTGGGGAGCCCCCAGCCTGATGGGGGAGGACAGAGAAATCCAGCCAGGTGATTTCAATACCCGAGTATAGGTGCCCTGGGAATGCAGATGAAGGACACCAGATCCGGGTTGTCGGGGAAGACACGAAAGGAAGGGAGACCTAAGGAAGGACTCGGGGAGGGGCTGGGGCTGGCCAGGTGGCAGTGGGAGCATCGGCCCGGCCCTGACAACTCCAGACCCCCTGGTGGATGGCTCTTCTCCCTAACTGTCCAGTACCTGCCTCTAGGCAAGTTCACAGGTATGTATGAGCTGCTCGGCCACAACTAGATAGAAAAATCCTTGTGAGTGGGCACTCTCCCATTTCTCTTCTATCTCCCACAGCCCTGGGCACACAGCGGGCTCCATATATCCACACTGAATGGAAGCTCTGTCCATGCTCAGAAAAGGGCCTCAGGCGGAGGGTCATAGGGTCAGGTCTCGGCCTTTTCTACTCCAAACGATTCAGTCTCCCCCAGGTAACTGCTGCAGGAGGTCAACTCCAGCCCGGAGCCCATTTTTAGGAAAGAATCGAAGTGATGCCTCTGGCTTCTGGGGGAAGGGGCAAGGAAGAAGAAAGAGAGCCCAACCTCCCGGCAGGTCTCGGAGGAGACCCGGGAGACCTGAGCAGAGCCGGCAGGTCCGCGGTGCAGGCTGATCAACCCTGAGGGGAGCAGGTCGGGGGTCGGAGAGGGAGTTCGTGCAGAGGGGCGGGTTGGGGGAAGGAAGGATGGAATCCAAACAAATTAGAGAAAGAGACAGAGAGAGAAAAAGAATGAGCCAGGCAACTGATGAGTGAGAGAGACACACGCAGAAACGGAGAGGCTAAGACACAGAGAGACAGCAGCGAAAAGAAGATCAGAGAGAGATGGAGAGGCAGAGAGGGGGATAAAACCAGACAGAGAAAGACTGTACAAAGGGAGAAGAAAGGAAGGAAGGAAAGAGAAAAAGCTAGAGAGGCAGATAAACAACCAACAGTTATCTGGGGTGGGTGGAGGTGAGGGGAACCAAGGGCAAGCACAGGAAGGGAAAAAGACAGAGGCCAGGGGCAGGGAG
>NW_006780610.1:4443427-4499583 GCF_000442215.2 Lipotes vexillifer | reverse complement strand
AAAGAGACAGAGGTCAGGGTCAGGGAGGAGGAAGATGCAGGAAGGGGAGAGAGGAGGAGGGTCTCGATCCAGGCCAGGCCAAGCCTGGGGTCAGCGCGCCAGGCAGGGGGGCCGCATGCCCAGTGTCCTCTGCTCCATCTGTCTGTCCACAGGAGCTGTCCGCAGTCTTCCACTCCATCAGGCTGGCAGGTCTCCCTCGCGCCTCCTGCCCACTTGGCTCCTTAAGTATGTCTGGGGGAGGCGGGCAGTGGAGAAAACAGCTTCAGGAATAAACAATCCTCCTGCTTGGCCTCCTGAGACCAGGACACTCAGGACGCCAGGTTGAACATGAAAGTCACACCCGTCGCGCTTCCCGATGGTTTCCTGCCTGCCCGGAAGGAGGCTTGGAAGTTCCATGAATAACCACAGTGTCGAAGCACGCTTTCTGTGTGGCAGGCCCCATTTTAATTTCTTCTAGTGTTATCTCAGTGAGCCCTCACGACCACTCTCTGAGCTGTGTATCAGTACTCACTCTCTTTGAACATCTGAGGCTCAGAGAGGTTCAGGAGCTCGCCCAAAGTGCCACAGCTGGGAAGTGGTGGAGCCAGGATTTGAACCTCTGCTTTTAATTTCCATTTCTTGGGATGTATAAGGAGGAGTGGGAGGGTGCTGTCCTCTGTGGGAGTGGCTCAGGCTGCTATACCTCAGCCCTCTGGACAGCCCTGAAGTTCTTCTCTAGACAGTATTCCCCACCCCCCTGAAGGTTCAGGATTGGTCCGAGCTCTGGTGACCTCCCTGTGGAGGGTGTCCACGAGCTCTTTCCCGGCAGCCTCGGCTAGCATGGCTGATGAGGATCCCAAGGACAGGAAGTCAGACCCCAGGCTCCACGTGACCAGGGATGCCCTCCACACACTTATCCCTGTCCCTCTTCTTACACATAGAGCCTCCTTAGACAAGTTCAGGTCACTTAAAACCAAAATCCCCACATCTCTGCCCTTCTGATACAACCAGCATGGATGAGGGTTCTCCACGTGCCACACCCTGACCTAGATGCTTTCTCATGCTGTATCTTTTATAGTCTTCATAGTAACCCTGCAAGGGAAAGCTCCGGATGCCCATTTGATGGATGGGAAAACTGAGGCTCAGGGAGGTGACCTGGCCAAGAGAGTAGCACTGCCTGGATCCAAGATTATTTTGTTTTTTGTTTTTGTTTGTTTGTTTGTTTTTGCCGTACGCAGGCCTCTCACTGCTGTGCCCTCTCTCGTTGTGGAGCGCAGGCTCAGCGGCCATGGCTCACGGGCCCAGCCGCTCCGCGGCACGCGGGATGCTCCCGGACCGGGGCACGAACCCGTGTCCCCTGCATCGGCAGGCGGACTCTCAACCACTGCGCCACCAGGGAGGCCCATGGATCCAAGATTATTCATGTCTTTTCCACTCTCCTCCCGGCAACTATCCCACACGATGTGATCAGAGCAGCCATAACCAACAGCCTCAAATTCACACCTCAAGTGTCACTTTGAAAAGTGGAGTCTGGAAGGCATCTGACAAAAGTCATGTGCTGGAGCCCATAAGGAAGGTCCCACAGCAACCAAGGGCTACCATCAGAGCCCAGTTTCCTATGGAAGGTTTTGAAATGCTACTAATTCTCTCAATAATCAGACAAAGGCTTGTTGATCCTGTTAAGGTTCATCACGCTGAAGAGCTGCACAAGTGACAGCTAAATCCAAGGGGCCTTGCACTATGGAGTGGAAGGCGTGCAGCACTTGACAAAGGAGGCTCAGTTCTCATCCCAGAGCTGCCCTTACTCAGAGTATGACGTTGGGCAAGTCACTTAACCATCCTAGGCTTCTATTTCTTCATCTGTCAAAGGAAGCAGTTGAATTATGTGTTCCCCAAGGTCCCCTGAAGGCTGAACCTTTTAGGAGGCCGTGATTCATGATTCAATTAAAGTTTACTAGGCTGCCTATCAGCAAATTTAATGACTCTTCAAAGTTGACCAAGGCAGGCAAAAAGATTATAAATGTAATTTTATTGAAATGGGAAAAGATGAGAGAAAGCCAGCAAATAGCATCTTAACACAGAGGCCACGCTTACCAGAACGCAGTGGTCACTGCCTTTGCGTGGGGGATAAGTAGGAATGAAATTGGATTCTCGGCAGCTCACGTGAGCTTGTCTTTCCAGAGCCTTGGAGAGGATTGGCTGTAGCCGGGGGCCAGATGAGATCCTTGGGGTTAATGTGAAATAAAGCCGAGGGCGGGGGGTGGGGGGGTTGGGAGGGGAGGAGGTCCCAGGAAAATGTGGATTAAGCCTGTTGCCTAAAAGAGGACTTTATGACAGCCACAGTCAATTCTCCCTCTGACCCTAAGGTCTCCAGACCAGCTCGGATGTGGCTTTGAAAGACTCTGAGATGGTTTACACTGAGTCCCAGTGGGAATTTTGGTCCCAGGGAGGTTAAAGGTCCTCTACGGAACCTCAATTCCCTAAGAAACATTGCAAAGAGGGCAACTTAAGCAAAAATACTATTTGTTTGCCAATTTACAAGCACTTACACATGATTTACAGCCCAGCCTGCCTCTTGCACAAGCAGCTCTGTAATTTACAAGACCATAAAGTCGGGGGCTCCCATGCTCCCGCCACCATAAATCTGGCCTCGATGGTGACTCGGGACGGAAATGATTAATCTGCCTTTCCAGGGATGAGCCTTCACACTGCTATATTAGCCGGGGAAGCAACGTGCTGAAACGGCACTTCTCGGCCACACCCGAAACATGAGTTTTGCTCTGGAAGGGAAATATGGTCCATGATCCCAAGAAATGCTGGGCCAGTCAGAGGCACCAGCCAAGGGTGCAGGTCCAGCCAGCTGTGCATCGATGCACCCTATCTTTTGTCTTGAGGGGTCACCTCTGACTTCATAAGATATATTATACTTGGTCCCTGCCCCCAGTTCCTGCTAATATTTGATCTTTAACTCCAGTTTCTGACACAGAGTTCCTAACATCCTTGTAGTTTCCGCAGTGATGGGGGTGAGAGGAGCATCTTACACAGAGCTCCTAAATCCTTTGGAATTTCCTGGGTGATACAAATGTCTTTTGTTCTAATGAGGTGACTTTTGGTGGGCTGCTGGATGGGGGCTGGTCACCAGAAAGACCAAGCCATGATCAGAAGCTTGGAGCTTTCAGCCTCAACCCCTATCCTTCAGGGAGGGGAAAGATGCTAGAGGCTGAGTAATAACTGATTGTGTCTATGTGATGAAGCCACCATAAAAATCCCTAGAGTGTGGGGTTCACAGAACTTCCAGGTTGGTGAACACATCCATGTGCCAGGAGGGTGGTACACCCCAAATCCATGGGGACAGAAGCTCTTGTCCTATGTACCTCTGGCTGTTCATCTATACCCTTTCTCATATCCTTTAATTTATAATAAACTGGTAAACATAAGTAGGTGTTTCTTTGAGTTCTGTGAACTGTTAGAGCTAACTATCAAACCTGAGGAAGGGGTAGTGGGAACCCCTAATTTATAACCAAGTCGAACAGAAGTGTGGGTAACCTGGGGACCTGCTACTTGTGATTGGCATCTGAAGTGGGGGCGCTCTTTTGGGATTGAGCACCTTAACCTGTGAGATCTGATGCCAACTCCAAAAAGACAAGGTCAGAATTGAGTTAAATTGTAGGATACCCAGTCAGTGTCTGCAGAGAGGTGGGGAATTGCTTGGTGTAGGGGGAAAAAAGAATTTGGTGTCAGAAGTGTGAAGTACTGAGGATAGAAGACAGAGAAAAACCAGTGCATGTTCCTTTCATCACCCCAATCCCTTCTCCACAGGCCCAGTGTGCATGAGTTGAGGCAGCTTGTGGCAGATTTGGGATGTCTCAAGTAAGAAATGGGACCAGACAGGGTACCAGACAAGTGCCAGAGAGGCAGGCTTTGGCCTAAAGACTTTACCAAGCAACTGGGGCCTTGGGAGGGTCAGCAGAGCAGGCCGGCTTGGGCTGGGTCAATCTGGACAGGACCTCTTTGCCAGGAGAGAGATGGGGGCTGGAGGGTCAGCACCATGGATAGCTCCTAACAAGGCTCTGCTTGGCCAAGGCTGGGAAGGACCACAGCCTTTTGACTTCCACAGTTCAGGTTAACCCCACTTGGGGAGAGCAGATGAGAGAAATCCCTAGCTGAAAAAGCCAGGATGGGGAAGGCAGGTCCTAATCTTTTTGAAGAGGTTAGTCCTCACCAATGCAAGAGCCCTCTCTTCCTTCCTTAAGAAGCTAGGTATCTCTGGACATGCATGGATCACTCTGGATACCATTGATCCCTCATGGATTCAGTGGCAAATTCTTTACCAGCATCCTCCTTATCAGAACTTTCTTCCAGGGTAGAGTCCACCCCACCAAGCTCCCCACACTCCAGCACTCTCACCTTCAGGATTCTGACCTTCAGGGAAAGAAAGAACAATAGATCCAGGCGTTGTGAGTCTCATTCATTCATTTAACATATATATATTAAGACCCACTGTTTGCCAGACAACCGTGCTTATTTCTTGGAACACAACTGTAAAAAACAAATGTATGGAATCCTTCTTAATAGGTGAGAAGGACAAATAAGTTCATGAGAATTATCATTCATATCTGTCGAATTCTAAGTATCAAGTAAGTATCAAGTATTACCACCCCCATCTATATCTGTCTCTTACAGGTAGGAACTTCCACCACGGGCCACAGGACCACTATTATTCACTTCCCCACAGTTTCACCTGTTGGTATGTCTTTGTGTCTCTTCATTTTGTCTCCCTCTGGTCATGCTGTCTCTCTAGCATTATTTTTCTCCCTCTCTGTCTCTTTCTGTCTCTGCCCCCCTCTATCATCACCACCGTCCTGCAGAGAACGGTAACTGCTGGCCCTTGAGATTGACACATGTTTCCATAAGGCAAGTCAGAAGCTCTTTGTTAAGGGGGTTAAGTATCCTTCCCCCAGGTACTGAGACTCCCCCAGGAGCAAGGAACATTTTAACCTGTTTCCAATCAAGCTTTAGGCAGCTCAGATGCTGTCTTCTCCTGCCTTTTCAAAGGCCCCTGACTTACGAATCCACCCCGCTCCCTTATATACACACAGACACCCCACCAGTCCACCAACACTGGGACACAGTCGCAGTAGCTGCATCCCCCTCCCAGCCTGGAGCCCCTACCTCCCTATCTCCCAGACACAGCCCCATACGGGGCCAGTCTGGCCCTCATGGAGCCCTTGCCAAGACATTCAGGCCAGTAACTTGGTAGCAGCATGGCCTCCAATTCCCAACTGCGGGTGTCTCCAGAACAGCTGTGCCTGTCAGGACAGCACTGACCCTCCACCCAGAACGCACTCTCGACTGTGGTTTGACAGTCGACAATTTGAACAAACAGAATGACTCATCCTGGAGACAAAACCAAGGCAGAGAGCCTTTCCAACCCTCTCTCAAGGGAAGCAAACTAATTAAGTGGCCTCACCAGAGTGCCCAATGCGGACCTGCCGCCACTCTCCACTCCCTCTGCTCCCCACGAGGAGACCAGATTAATGGAATCGACCGCAAAGGCCGCGCTCTCTTCCCCCAAATTACTCGGGCTTCCAAGACAAAAAAAACCTTTCCAGAAAACCATCCTCCAGCTCTTCTCCTCAATCAGCCCTGGAGGCTCCCTTGCCAAAAGCCTCCTTGGGGCTGAGCAGATCCCTGCCAGGGAGAAGGGGAAGGAATGGATTCAACTCACGGAGGTCACCCGGGGCTATGTCTGGTCATCCTCACTCTATGTGTCCCTTGTGAGGTCAGTGGCAGAGGTTAACAAGGAAAGTGGGACCCGTTTCTGAGTTGGGTTCTGTGCTATCAGGGCTTTTTTGGAACAGAGTTTACAGAGTTTGGATCTTGAAAATTGACCTTCTCACACATAATCACTGACATGTTCATTCAGTCATTCAACATGTGTTGGCACCAACCCTGTGCCAGGCCTGTGCCTAGGCCTTGGAGGTGCAGAAATGAAAACTCTAACAATGGGATTAGTACTGGGGTAGAGTTAGTGTTCTGTGAGCCTACGGTGGGGAAAGAGTCATTATTTTCAAAGGGTATCAGAAAGGGCTTCAAATCCAAGGGAACATTGGCATAGGTACTAGAAGGATGAGTAGGAATTCATCAAGGGGAGACACAGAGCCCATGGAGTTCAATAAAGTCCTGGCTTCAGGCTGCAAACAAGGCTTCTCAAATGCATCTGGGTATGGCATACCCAGAAATCACAGTGCTCTCTGCGGAATGCTGTGAAAATGTGGATGGATAGACCTCTATTGTGTAAGCTAAGGACAATCCAGCCAACAGAAATGATCAAAACAACAGAAAGAACTGTTAAGAAATCCCATCTTGGCAGAGGGAGAAGATATAAAACACAAGTCTTCTCACCAATGACAGTGTGAAGGGTAAGGTCAACAGGCTGGCGAGGATGCTTGGTGTCAGGTGTGCTATGTGAAAACTGAACGGTCACTGGTCATGTCATCTTCTACCACCTCCTGGGGACCAGTGTTAGCAGGCACCAAACGTTTAATAAAAATGCATTAGGGTTGGGGTGATTGAGAAAATCTTATCAACTGACTGTATAGTTCCTGTGATTTGGGAAAAGATCACTCTATGGTTAGAGCAGTGGAGGGTCTCTCTGCTCTCTGCTCCTGAAACCCCTAATCTGACCTAGGAGGCCGTTCCCATGGCATCCATGGGTGTTGAGTGGGGTCATCTCACCATGCCAGGCCTGGCTGCCCTCAGGAAAATCCTCAAATACCTAAGTCTGGTATTTGAGGCCCCCATACTCTGACCCAGGCTACATTTCCAGCCTTCTCTTTCACAGTACTCTCTAACCAAGCTGGGTTGTTCTACTCACCATTCACCCTACATGCTCTACTGTTTGCATCACCATTGTAAGTTCAATTCCTGACATATACATTGTACTCAATAAATATCTTGTAGAATGAGTAAATGGGTGAGTGGCTGGATTAATGGTTGGATAGGTCCTACCGCCATGCCATTTGCTTTGCCTGGAACACCCTATCCAAATGCAGCTCATCCTTGAGTATTTGACTCATAAGACTTCTCCTCCAGGACCCCTCCCTCCCAAGTCCATTCCACTGCACGGTGATTACTTGTTCCTCTTAATTCCTGGCAACGGATCTGCTGTGCTCACTGGGAAATGAATCATGCCTTACTTCTGCAAACAACCCTGCAAAATCTCTTAATTCCTCTTGGTTTTGCAATTCATTTTTCACATCTGTTCTTCAAGTAGCCTACAACTACCACAAGAAGAAAGACCATGTGTTTTGTTCCAAGACAGTCCTAGATCATTGGCCAAGTCCCAGTAGAAACTCACTAGGTGAATGTGATCATAACAAGCCCTCACCGGGGAGCCACACCAAGCCGTGAGAAGGTACCAGCCACGCAAAGCATAACTGGTCTAATCTCAGCTCTGCTGCTGTGTGACCATGGCTGGCCACTTCTCTCTGGACCTCCAGGACACGCTCGGTCTGGCTCTTCTGCAGCCCCTCCTTTGGAAAACCCTCTACTCCTTATGGTTCTGGTGGGGCTGTCAATCATGGTGCTCTCTCTCCCAGCCACAGGGATGGGCAAGTGTTCAAGCTGGCCAACCAGCATAGTCATTCTCATGGCCACAGAGATCAACTCTAGGATGGACACATGACCAAGTCCAGGCCCATTGGAGGGTTTATGCTAGAGCTAGCAGGGGAGCTTCCATTTCCCACACCAATGGAAGAAAGCCTATGCTAGAGAAGAGAATGAGGCCACATCCAGGTCTTACAGAAGCAAAGTCAAGGGATAGCACGACCTGATCTTCTAGGTCTAGCTATGTCTGAAGCCAGTCTGTTCCTCAATTGTCCAATTCAGAGAGCCTGCCAATTCCCCTTTTATTTAAGCTACTCTGAGTTGGGCTTCCAAAATCAAGAGACACCAATGTCTAAGTTGTCCCTCTGTACCATGAAGGGGATGGGTAGGAGGTGAGTAGATTGCTGTGCTTTCAGAAGGGGTTGGGGAAAAAGTTTCTGCTTGGACATCAGAAGCCTCTTAGAGGTTCCTGGAGGCTCCTAGCCCATTTGTGCTATCTTGCTCCAATCCCAGGCAGGCTCTTGAGTGGTCTCTCATGGCTCTTGCTCTGACCTTCTATGTTTGAAGACCTCCAGATGAATAACAGAGTGAAGGAGACCACTGCCTGGCATCCTCTCTCCAGCAGAGCCACGAACACCCATGTGCCCCCAGATGACACCCTCCTTTCCTCCTGCTCATCTTGCAGCCACATTATGCAAATAGACCCGGTAGTCACAGAGCCCTGAGACACCCATTTGAAGGGAGCAGGAGAATGTCTCCAGCTTAACTCTCTGCAAAGTACGTCTGCAGCAGAACCACTCCCCAGGGCCAGTCACTATCTGTTGTTAGAAATCCCCTTTGCTAATTATTAAACTTCTCTGAACGGAAATGAATCACAGAGCCAGGCAGAACAGGGCTTGAGGAGCTGCTGGCAATTTACTTTGTGGCTGTAATCATCCCAGCCGGGCCGCACGTGGAGGCTCCTCATCCATCCTTGGCGTGGGCTCTGCCATGTGCTCAGCATCCCAATGAGGCCGTTATTTCTGAAGGGGAATCCACAGGGCCTGGGAGCCCTGGGAATTGCCTATCAGAACCTCCCTGGGGCTGGTGCTGCCTTAAAGCCCCCCCCGCCGCCCAAGGACTCTACTCTTTCAAGGTCCAAGGAATAGAAGTGGACAGATCCTGCTGGAATGGCCCAGCCCTTCCTGGCTTTAGCACCTTCATTTGGGAAACCTCGCCCTACATGAAATGAAATCCCCACTACTCCCAAAGCACCCTCCACTTCTGCCCTATTATAATACTCATCACACCTGTAAATGCTTATTTCCTTGTCTGGTTCCCCACAGGCCTATAGGTCATGTGAGATCAGTGACTCATCTTTCCTGTTCCTCTCTGTATCCCAGCACATAGGATGTGGAAAGTACTCAATAAATACATGCTCAATTAAACAGAATTGAATCAGAAGTTAACAGGAAGTCCTCCTGGAAGGGGAGAGGCTCCAAAAGTGAACAACATTTGCTCTGGCAGCAGAACTAGAAGAGCATCCCAAGCAGGAACCCAAAGTAGAGAGACCTGTGGCATGTTCTGGGGACAGTGAGCTCTCGTGCTGGGCTGCAGCAGAGGACAGCACGTGGGCAGTGGGCAGTTTTGTGTGCTGGGCTGGTTAGGGGGGAAGATGGAAAGTGAAATGAGCCCTTGAATGCCAACCTAGGGCAATTGGATAAATCCTGGTAAGCCAATGGGAGGGCTCCCTACCTCTTCCCTTTTGCCAGGGTCTCAAGTCTCAGCTTCTTTCTCCCCATGACAGGCGGTTCTACCTGGGGTTGGTCTTTAGGGCACCGGTGACCCTTCATATGAATGCACATTTTTCTGGGGAAAGGGTCCATAACTTTCATCAGATTCTAAAAGGATTTGTGATCCCTCAAGGAGTGCGAAGTTCCTGGCTCTGGGGGAAAAGCCAGTGGGCCCCACTCAAATTGTCCCCCCAGAATTTAAGTGGGGGGATTGAGAATTGGGATTTGGGGAACGTGAAATCAACTCTATTTCAAGGGTACACTGTGGTCGAGGGGATGGTAGGGTGATGATCCCATCCCCTCCCCATGGTTCCTGGACCTCTCAGCTCTTCACTCCTTCCCAGGGCTCTGAGTCACCACATGGGTCTGAGTCCCAGCAGCCCTTTCACCTCCTTCATTCCATACCAGCCCAGTCCCAAAGCACCAGGACACTCAAGTGACCTCCTCCGTGAGCTACACCCCAGGGGTCAGGGAGGTCTGATCGACCCCCTCCCCAGTTACTCACACTTCCAAGCTTCATGCTTCCTGCCAGAAGGGCCCCTGGCCACAGGACAGATGAGAGTCATTCCTCTCTCAGTCCTGACCTCAGCTGAGCATCCCAAGAACAGGCTCCCTCAGACAATCAGGGTCATACAAAAGAGTCCAAATGGGTGTGACCAGCAGCAATTGTGAATCAGTCTGTTTGGTCTGTGCCTCCAAAGGCTGGCTGACAGTCCAAGAAGCCAGTGTACATTATCCCTCTGGTGTCAGAATCAGGGATATGTGGATTAAAATCTCACCTGGGCCATTTGCCAGCTCTGTGTGAATTACTCCTTTGTGAAGCTTCCATTTCCTTAGCTTTAAAATAGGGTTAATAATCTTTACCTCACTGAGTCCTTATAAAGTAACAAATGAAATCATGCCGAACTCTCCCAAACCAGGTTCCACTGTTTTAAAGCTTTGATACCCTTATGTCTCCCTCTTGGAGATGCATAAGATTCATTATTATACTAGAGATTCTGAAAAGTTCTACAAAAAAGAAATCTGTTTCACTCTGTTTAACCCAGGGCTGGACCATGAAACCCAGCATCTGTGCACAGCTGGCTGAGAAGTTTGGAGCTCAGGGCCTGGCAGGCAATACATACTATTAGCAGGCTCTCTCTTCCCCAAACGCTTCTCCTTTGAAGAGCCAGATATGCAGAAAATGTAGAAAATTCAGGTAACAGAGCCATCCTCCAACCTCCTCATGACGCTCTCTGTGACAGCTCTGCCAGCGCTTTTAGTGGGGGAGGCTGGAGAGACTGAGGGCCCAAGGCACTGCTTCCTGGGATGAGCTGGCTGATTCTGTAAAGGCCGCCTTGCCCTGCTGAAGGGGGAGGGTGAATCCTGCCAGATTTGAATTCTTCCTAATTCTCCTGAGGATTTCTCTTCTGACAGCCAAGACCCACCCACCCATTAGCAGGATTCAGTGGCCAGTGCTGTGAGAAGAGAAAATCAGTGAAAGGAAAACAAGCCAATAAAGAGTCCACCCACTGCCAGAGCCCCCAGGGCCCTTGGAGCCAAGTTGAGGGCGGGGCTTGCAGGGCTGGGACCTCCCCTGCATGGTCACAGGGACCCAATGGGGCTGCTCTCCTAAGCTCCCAGGCCACTCTCTACAGATCCCACCCCTCTCCCACACAACCCCCCGCATTGTGTCCACTGATTAAGGCAGTGTTCCCTACTACAGCATAAACGAATGCATTATGTCTTTGTTATGCTAATGTCATAACAAGACGCAATTTAAATAGCACTTCCAGAAAAATTAAGTATGTTCATTGACACAGTGAAATGTTTTCACCCTCGATGTAACCTTCACAGATTCTGTACAAAATCCATCAGTCAGTGAGCTATTCATTTGCGAATGCTTAGCAATTATTATGCTAATGCATCACAATGCATTACAGCAAATTCTCTGTAAGTGGCAGGAAGTGCAGCTGCCTGGCACACACCGCACCCAGATTAAAGGGCATCTATCAGTATACAGAGTCACCATTGCAACTTGAGACTGACCACATTTCGAGTCCTGCCTTCTAGGAGTGGACCTCCCAGGCTCAGGGACTAAACTGGAAAGCATATATTAACACTTCTTAGAGGTCTCCCAGCATGGAGGTATATCAGTTAGCTATTGCTGTGTAACAAACTACAGCAAAACTCAGCAGCTTAAACCAATAAGCATTTGCTACTGCTTAGGAGTCTGCAGATCAACTGAATGGCTCTACTGATGTGGGCCAGGCTGGGCAGGACTAGGCAGGACTCACTAGTGTGTCAGTGGTCTATAGGAGCTAGCTGATTTTGGATGACCTCATTTAATGACTAGCAGTTGACTATCAACTGGGGCGACGGGGGTGACTTGGCCACCCATCTCTCATCACCCAGTAGGCATCCAGGCTTATTCATATGGCAGTAGCTGGATTCAGAGAGAGAGAGAGAGAGAGAGAGACGGTAAAAGCAGGCAAGGAGTCTTTTATTTTTTATTTTTCATTTCTGACATGCTTTTATTCTGTTTGTCACTCATTCCTAAAAGACTGTATTTTCTTAACTCAGTTATTCATAAACTTTAGTACCAAACCTAAAGGTCTTTAAAATATCCAAATGGAATGCTTTCTACAAAGTTAAAGCCCATCAGTGAAGAATAGTAGGTCATTATGCATAACCTTTTGCATCCTATGGCTATTCTCTTTATGTTCACATAAATTCAAGATTCGTTGAAATAGTACATGGATGAACAATCATCCTCAGAAACGATTTTTCACCTGCCAAGTGTGGAACAATCAAGGTCAGCAAGAGTACAAAAATAATAAATTATAACAATGATTTTCCGCATGAGATCCCGATACATTATTTTCTTTCTAGCTATCTTTTTCCTTTGTAGCTCTTTTTTTGTTGTTGTTGTTCATGAACTGAAATATTTTATATTGTTAAAATTACTACTTAAGGTGATCTACAGATAAAATGCAATTCTTATCAAAACCACAATGGAATTTTTTTACAGAAATAGAAAAGACAATTCTACAATTCATATGGAACCACAGAGGACTCTGAATAGGCAAAAACAACATCTAGAAAGAACAAACCTGGGGGCCTCACACTTCCTGTTTTCAAAATGTATTACAGAGCTACAGTATTCAAAACAGTACAGTACTGCAGGCAAGGAGCCTTGAAGTCAGGCTTAGAACTGGCACAATGTCCCTTCTGCAAATTCTATTGGCTGAAGTAGATATCACCTCTTGATGGGAGATGCTGCGGTCATATTGCATACATCATGGATACAGGGAGAAATGAAAACTTATAGCCATTTGCCATCAACCTACTACCGGAGATGTTGAACTATACATATTTGAAGATCAAGAGAGGCTGGCATTGGCCATGCTCAGATGTCACTTCATAATGTTGGAGCCCGCTGGGTGGGTCAGGGACAAATGAATTGCTATTGGTTATGATGACCTCTATAAACTGAGTCGTGTCTCTAAGTGTGGTATCCAGCCCCAGTCTAATAGGCCAGTCACTGAGACAGAAGGGGCTCCAGATCCACCAGCCCTCAGTACAACATGTGCTCTGATGGTGGGGTTGGCCTGCAAGGAACCATTCAAACTCCCTTGTTGAAACCAATGGCATAGGCTCATAGGTCAGAGTTAGGTCTTACCTATAGCTGGAGATCATGTCTAGTTCTGGTCCACCTAGAGCTCAAAGGCCTGGCTTTAGTCTCCCAGCACAACTGACTGAGCAGTCAGATCTAGATGGCCTGGCATACGAATGCTTTAGGTCCAGAATAAGCAGGTTATGTGCCTGCCTATGTGCACCCTCTCCAAGGGGAGTTGCCCCATTCATAGCCATTGCTGCCTTGGAGCCATGCTTTGGATCACATCCTCCTTAGACACAGCTGATTGGACAAAAAGGCAGGCACTTGACCCAAAGACAAACAATCTATGACCTGGCTCATAAAGAAGAGTTGATCCAATCAGATTTCTTCTCCTGGGCACCTGAACTAAGAAACAGAAAAGGTTTGCTGGTCAGTGGCAGGAGCTACAGCAGAAAGATGATGAGATTTTCATCAGGCCAGAGAGGAAACCAAGTGATGGGACAGAGAAGCCATGGAGTGCAGAGGGTGGAGGTGGAGGGAGAACAGGGGGTCTCACACTTCACAGGCCTGAAACCACATTGCCCCTGAGATGGGGTGGGGGTAGGAGGAGGGAGGGAGAGAGAGAGAGGGGGACTGAGATAGGGAGAGGCTACTCTCCAGGGCCCCCTGGATTTCGAAGGCTTTCCAGTTACAGTTCCAATCCTCGTGCTTCTTGAGAGTGAGTCCTCCTAAGTGGGCTTTTATTCCTTGCAACTTGAAAAACCTGACCACAGCGCTCCACAAACTCATGAGTTCCAGCGTGTCTGGGTCTCCTCATGTCCTTCTCAGTTTCCTAGTAAATCTCCCTTTGAAAGAATCCAACTTTGTTGTAGCAGAACCAACAGGACCAAACCATGGACCCCCAACGTGTTCTCCATGCAGTAGTCAGAGGGACATTTTAAAAATTCAACTCGGGGGGCTTCCCTGGTGGCGCAGTGGTTGAGACTCTGCCTGGCGATGCAGGGGACATGGGTTCGTGCCCCGGTCCGGGAGGATCCCACGTGCCGCGGAGCGGCTGGGCCCGTGAGCGATGCCCTCTGAGCCTGTGTGTCCGGAGCCTGTGCTCCGCAACGGGAGAGGCCACAACAGTGAGAGGCCCGCGTACCGCAAAAAAAAAAAACAAAACATAAAAAATTAAAAAATAAAAATTCAACTCTGGCCATAGCCCTGCTTAAAACCCTTGGACACTTCCCATTGTTCTTAAGATAAACCGCAAATCCTCCTGAGGCTTACAGAGCTCCATGTGGTCTGACCTCTGGCCAACCCTCCAGCCCACCTCCTGCCACACTCTCCTTCCTTGCTAGCTGGGTTCCAAGAGGGCATGAATGTGCCCTGCTTCTTTTCACTCAGGGCCTTTGCCCCTGCTGCTCCTTCTGCCTGGGGCACTCTCCCTCCTCCTGGGGTGCCATATGCCTCCCTGGCTACTGGGATCAGTTTGTGTGGTTTGGACGCTAGACCTGCCTGGACATCCTCAAGGACAAGCCCTTCCCACGCACACTCAGGGACTGGCCTCACCACATCTGCAGGTGCTAATAACAGGCACCAGGGGAGCTCCAGGCTCCACCCACCTGGAGTCAGCCCCGCCCACCGCAGTCCTGGAATGATCTGGCTTCCCTCAGTGGGACTGGCTCTTCTCTCCCCCATCCTCCACTCCCAGGAAGAGAGTATAGAACATAGCAAAGGATACGAACACTAAGTTTAGGGTCCATAGCAGCAGGAAATGATATGAAAGATCGTCTTGCTCTTTTATTTATAGATGAGGAAACGAAAGCTCCCACCATCCGTCCATCCTCCTCCCCATTTCTGTCCCATTGGCTTGGCCCTAAGAACAATGAGCTATATCCAAAGATAATGACCACAGCTGCAATCTACTGAGGTGCTGAACATACACCAGGCACTGTGCTCAGTATCTGACACAGGTGATTTTATTTCATTCTTACAAGACATTACCCAGATGAAGAATCTGGGGCTCAGGGAGGCTTTAAGCGTCCCTCACTTGCTAAGTGGCGGTGGGATTTAAAACCAGGCAGTTTTGCTCAAGAGCTAACGCCTGCTCCGCTAACCTGAGCTGCCTCAGCTAACTCAGGCTAATTTGGGGCTTCTCCATGGAAACACGTGGCTGGGGTACGTGAAGAAAGATGGGGCCAGCAGGTGCTTACCTGCCTTCACCATGAGCTCTGAGCTGGGGCTCCAGGTGGGGGAGTGGGTCAGGCATCAACACGCCCCCTTAGTTGGTTGCCTAGTGACCAGGGAGGTGGGGTGGCCAGGCAGCCTGCCAGGATCAGAGGTGACAAAAGGAAAGGTAAAGGGAACTATCACTGGAGCTCCATTTAGATGCTCTCAGACTCCTTATCACCACAGTGAGGTGGGGATTACCGTTTCCCTTTCACGGTTGAGAAAACTAAGTCTAGGAGACTCACACAACTCGTAAGTGGCCAAACCAGGGAGCACAGCCAGGCTTGTCTGACCAGCCTCTGCTTGTCATCTGCTCCATTTTACTTCCCAGAAGCCAGCCTGGTCATTCCTCCAGGAGGGATGGGGATGAGGGGTGACTCATGCCTCTTCTTTATTACTCCTATTTATTCTTTCTAGGAGGGTATACAAGCAGTCTATGGCAACCATGCAGTAAATGTTTTCGAGCACCTACTATATACCAGGCACTGTTCCTGCCAGTGGGGATATGACATTGAAAAAAGTCCATCCTGGAGCCTAGAGTCTCATCGAGGGGGTCAGACAATAAACCAGTGAATGAGGTTGTAACATCAAGTAGCAAATGACACCAGCCCAGGTCAGCCCAGGTGAGAGGGAGCCGTGTGTCTGAGTCTCTCCGGGCTGTGCCTGCAAAGGAATGAGATGCGGCAAGCGCACCTGGAGGAGGCACTGCAGGTGGGAAGGAGTCCTCCCCAAGGTGCTTGACCTGCTGCCAAGTCCTCCCCACGCCCCCAGCTCCTGAATCCCACTCTTGCTGTCCCTCCCTCAGCCAGCTCAGCCAGGACAGGTGAGGATGCCCCAGAAGGCAAGTTTCCTGCAGACTCTCAGGGCAACATCCCAGTTTGTCCAGCTGAACTGGGTGGGGCAGGTGGAGTGTGTAGGTGTGCTGGTGAGCGGCAGCTCCCCAGGAGAGGACCCTGGTGATCGGGTGCCCGGACAGGCTGGCCAGAAGCGCCACCGTGCACTGCGGCTATGGCTGTCCAGGGCTGGGGTCTCACGTACAGCCACTAATTCTATAGCTGCCAGGGGAGGTGGCCTGGCTCAGCCCACCACCGGAGAGGACGGGTGGGGAGGACACGGAGTCCTTGAGAAAGGCCACTTGGTCTGCAGTTGGCCCCCGAAGGCCTCGGGTCCTTGCTACTCAAAGCGTGGTACTCAGACCACACCTTGGGGGGCTTGTTAGAAATGCAAAGTCTCAGGCGCCACCCCAGGCCCCCAGAATCAGATCTGCAGAATGATCCTTCTGTTCAAGTTGGAGAAGCACCACCTTAGGATGGTTTCCAGTGGGTCTGCAGGGAGGGAGTCAAGCCGCTTACGGGAGGGTCCTGGCAAGTCACTGGCAGGGAGGATGGAAGAGGCAGCCCAGGGGCTGGAGCATCTTTAAGCAGTGGAGGAAGGTGAGGGGGTCAGACATGGAGCTCTGAGGCTGAGACAGGAAGAGAGGGAGGGAGGCGAGCAGGAAGCGGGGGAGGAGGATGAAGGAGGAGGAAGGAGGGGCAGCCACTGCCAGGCGGGCAAGCTGAAGGATGTTGGCCAACAAGTAGGGCAAGGAGCCGACTACAGCTCTCAGAGCACCGTTGACAACTCCCCAGAGCCCCATCATCTCCATGGATGATTAAAATCCGGCTGTCTCCAGTGGGCCCTGGCAGCCCTGGGCCCACCTGCTGCTGCAGCAGCGGCTCTAGCTCCAGCCTTCTCTCTCCTTGTCTCTCTCCTTGTCTCTCTCTCTCTCTCTCTCTCACACACACACACACACACACACATGCCTGCTCTCTCCCAGTCACTCCATCACTCATTCCCTCCAGTCTTGCACATCGGTGTGCACCTGCAGCTAAGTGCACCGAACAGCAGGCATTTTCTTCCCCACACAGACAGCGAGGGCTGCCAGGGCTCTGGGAATGGCCGTCTCTGGGCCTGATGCACACAAACACACACACACACACACACACACACACACACACACACACACACACACACCACACACACACACATGCACGCGCACAGCCTCCTCTCCGGCCACATCATAGTTGCTCTGTCCCACAAACGCGAGTCACGCAAAGACACACGCTAGCATGTGTTGACCCACATCCCCACACCTGCTCTGTCACATACACTCTCCCGTGTACACACTTTTACTCACACCCCCATGTACCCGTGGTACATGCATGTGTACCCCTTCCAGCACCTGGGCTGGGGTGGTGGGAATAATAACTCCAGGGAACACTCACCGAGAGCTTCCTATGTGCCAGGCACTGTCCTAAGTGCTTTCCATGGCTTTATTCCTCACTGCCACCCTAGGAGGTAGGAGCCATGATCATTTTCATTTCACATGTATGGAGGCACACAGAGGTCAAGGCACTGGCTCGGGTCAGAAGCTAAAGAGCAGCAGAGCTGGGCTTGACCAGGACCCTACACGGCTCCATCCTATGATGCTCACGGCAAGAAGCATTCAAAGCTGAGGCCCTCCTTGACGCCCCAGTTTAAATTAGTTCCTCTGACATATGGTCTTGGGGTACCCTGGGCTTTCCTTGAAGTCGATGATCACAGTTAATGATACATTTCTGGGATTGTCTAACTTTCACTCATTCATTCTACGAGTGCTGAGGGAGCATCTCCCAGGCCCTGGGCACTGTTCTGGGTGCTGAGGCCTGTTCCAGTCTGTCTCTCCCACTGTTGTCCACCCCGTGGGGCCGGGGGTTCTTTCCACACTGCCCCCGGGTACCTTTGGCACAGAGCAGGCCCTCAGGAAGAGTCCAAACTGAATTAATGGATGTGCGAAGTCTGTCGACAGCACTGCAACCGCCCAGTCTCCCGCTGCACACACCTGCCTTGGGTCCCAAGCCTCTCACTCCCAGTGTCACACAGCCTTCACACCCACACACCATCACACGTGCTCACACACACACACACACAAGCACCCTCTCATTCCATATTCACATCCATGCACACTCACACCACCCACTCCCACACTGGTGGGGACAGGGCTGTGAATCCAGGAGCTTCACCAGGAGACAGGGCACAGGAAAGGGGAAAGTTGTAGCTCAGCGCACCTGGTCCCAAGAAGTGACCCTCCCAGACAGCCAGAGATCCTGCCCCCAAGTCTCTAACTGGCTACTCCCTGTTTGCCCAAACTCTGGGACCTTAGGGGCTCTGGGGTCAGTGTGGGGAATGAGGTGCTCTCAGGGTGGGAAGGGTGGGTGTGGGGATGAAAGAGAGGGGGCGTTGGCAGCCAGGAGGGAAGGGAGAAGGAGGCAGTGACTGAGTGTTGGGGGCCTGGCCTGGGGTGAGGACAAAACCCCCTCCCTTCCAGGGCCCCCTCTAGCCCGGCTCGAGGGACAGCACCTCCATGCCAGAATCATCTGGCTATGTGGGCAGCGAGGGTGCGGGGCCCAGGCCGGCGGGGCTGCAGTGAACACTGAGAGCAGGCCGAGGATGAATCAGGGTGATCCAGGCCTCAGGGACATTTCAGGCAGAGCCTGGTGGATGCAGAATGGGCGGAGGAGGGGGTGGCGGGACCAGGCTGGACAGGAGGCCGGGACACGGCTAAAGTCGGGCAGGGAGCAGCGAGATGGTTACAGGCTCCAGGAAGTGAGGGCAGGGGCAGAAAGAACTTGCCGGGCACTGACACTCAGAGCACCCCCAAACAGGGTCACCCCCATGGCGGGTGTTCAGGATGCAGGGGATAGGGGTAACTTCTAGCCCTGGAGACCAGGAGGCAGGCCAGAGGGCTCAGAGAGAAGCCTGGGATCAACAAGAAGGGAATGGGGAAAAGACAGAGGGCCAGGGTGGGAGCAGGTAGAGCCTTTCTTTTGAGCTCTGGGAGGAGGAGGCGGAGGGGGTGGGGTGCTGTTCTTGCTTTACCCATCCCCCTCCTCAGGCTCCAAGGCAGGCCAGGATGTCCCTGTCTGTCCCTAATAAAGCTGCCTGAAGTCCCTGTCTGTCCCTAATGTCAGCTGCCTGAAAACCTGGTGCACCCTCCCTACCAGCCACAGCCCATCATGTCTACCTGCCTCCCCAGGGGCGGCCATCACTCTGGGTCTCGGACCTTAGAGCACAACCTTCATGGAGCTCGCCTTGATGTCTGTGGTGGGGAGTAGGCAGGGTGAGTTTCATACCCCAATGCATGATGCCCTGCCCAGATAGGTGTGGGCAGACTGGGCATGCACATGGACACACATGCCTCTGATCCTCTCTGGCCTCCTTTGTCATTGCTGGGCACAAGGTGTGGGTGTTGCCCGTTCCCAGGGTGTCCGGGATGAGTCTCAGGTGTGGCAATGGGATGACCTTTCCCACTGCAGCACCTCAGGGCAGAGGAAAGGCTTTGGGGCATCAGCCTTCCTCCCACACAACAGCAACTGCCAAATGGCAGACAGCGGCTCTGCAGAGGCTGCACCCCAAGCCCCCAGCTGCTGTCATCAGACCTCAAAGACACTCCTGCTTCCTGCCCTCTATGCTGTTGTTGGTCTCTGCCACCCCCCCCCCCGGACCTCCTGCCACAGAGCTGGGGTTGTATGTGGGCTCCTTCTCCCGCCTTGGGCATGTCACACTTGGGGCCCTTCTCTGCCTGATCTCCCCCAAAGTGGGACCTGCAGTGGAGGGTCCCACGGGGTGGGGAACTCAGCCCCTCCCAGCTGATTTCCCTCCCCCTCCCTTGCTGTGGTGTCTTTGTAAAGCTGTGGGAGAAGGGATAGTGGAGGATGCTGGCTTCAGGAGAAGGCTGGGAAGCAAGTTTCCCTGGACCGCAGCTCCTACCCCAGCTATCCCTAACCCAGCCCAAGAGAAAGGGACCTCATTCTTCAGCTTTGAGGAGCCCACACCACGTCCCCGGGACCCAGACTCACTATCTCCTCCTTTCTGAGCTTCCAGGGAGGATCCTAAGGAGCCAACTGCTTAAGAATACAGAGTCACTGGAAAAAGTGGATGTTTACTGGTTCCGAAGCTCGAACACAGAATACCATGCTACGTCAGCCTCCACTCAACAATCCGTCCATCCATCCATCCACCCACTCATCCACTAGCCCATTCTTCCCTCCCCCACATCAGTCCTTCCATCCAACCACCTCTCAGTCCGTCCATCCATCCATCCATCTACCCACCCGTCTACTTATCCCTCCATTAATTCAGGTCATGATCCCTGAGCTGTGGCTGTGCCAGGCCCTAGGCTCTGTGGACAAAGAGGATGAATCAACACAGCCCCTGCCCTCGATGGGCTCCCAGTCTGGTCAAGGACCAGATGTGGAGACAGATACATGACAAGACAATGTGATAAGTGCAAGTACCAAGCTACGAACAAAGAGCTGTGCAAACACATTGGCCAAAGCCTGGAGGGGCTGGGGAAGCCTTGGCCCAGGAGGTGCCATTCAGTTGAGTCTTGAAGAATGAGTGGCAGGCTCCCAGCCAGAGATGAGAGGGAGAGCTCCACCTGACACCTCTCAGGTGTCCTGTGACAGTTTGAGCTCCCCAACTAATAACTTCGGGGCTCAAACTAAATCCTCCCCAGCCACTGAGCTCAAACTTGACGCAGTCATTTTAGACATCGAACTAAGAATCAGAGCCTCACAGAAAATAAGCACCAGCCCCTCCCAAGGCCATGATCTTCCCCTAGAAATCCCAGCACATGCATTTAGGGGGCCATGCCGCAGCTCTGACTAGCTGAGCAGACCCTTTGCCTCTCACAGAAATCCTGATCAAAGCTGAACCGTCAAGAGCAGAGCCCCAAGCAGTGGACATGCCATGTCCAAAGTCGAAGTCAAGCCAGGGAGTTGAGGCACAGTTTGAGGGTCACCGCTCCAAGCCCAGCCGGTGGGCGGTGCTGTGATTCAATTTCACTTCTGCCTAGTAGAGTTTCACCTAGACCTGAGACAAGGACTTGCATTCAAGTAGTTTATTTGGGACCCGATACCAATAAACACTGACGAAGAAAGGGGATGTGAGGCAGGGAAGGGAAGGAAGCCCAACAATGGAGTGTTGCTGAGGACATTACAGCCAAGGACCACTTGGGCTCAGTCTCGCTGGGTCATTCTGTGAGACGGTGCAGACAATGCCCCAGAATGATCCCTCCAGAGGAGCTAGTGATCTGGGGTACTTATCCTCCAATTTCTACCCACCATTGGCTGAGGGCTGCTCCTGGGGCATCAGCACCCCAGCTCTTTGGCCTGGGGAAGGAGTCTCGGGTACTTACAGCAAAATCCTGCCAGCGTGACTGGAATGTTGTGTGCCAAGGAGGCAGGGGCACAGCACTAACAGCTTCTGATGCAGTGCCCAAGCCAGGACCACCTGTGACCGCGGCAGAAGGAGACAGGCTATCTTCTATGAGGGAAGTGTTAACGTTTCAGACACTCGAAAGAAACCTGAGTAATTGGGAAGGTTCAACTCCGAACAGCACAGCGGTCAGTGACAACTCAAACAGATAGATGACATCCAGATGACAAGTGCCTGCCTAATAGGACTCAGGTAGGGTGCAAAAGGTACCAGTACAGAGGTTCCAAAGAGCTTTAATACAAATAAAAACCCGTGCCTGGGCACCGTCCTCCTGGCCCTGGGGCATCACTGCGCAGTCAGTGGCAGTGATGGTGGCAGCGCAGTGCTGTGGTTGGCAGGTTTGCCTCCCACCTCCAGGGCAGCAGGAAGTGGTGGGGTTGGTTTGGCAGTAATAACAAGCACCAGAAAGCTTTGCTAAGCACCCAAGTCCACCCAGAGACCCTGATGGCAGGATGAGAAGAAGATGTGGCTGTCAGCCAGACAGGCAACGATCAGAGTCCCTTCCCTGGGAGGACTCGCAGTGGATCCAGAGCTCCCGTTAAGTGCGGAGTAACTTTACTTCTGAACGTTACAGAATGAAACTCCACAAAGTGCCGAGTCACAGAAAACGCCAAGATTCTTCACACATGGAATAATGAGGCAATAAAACTCAACTATAAAGTTAAATAATTTACCATAAATATCTAAAGCTCTCAAATTATTCTCTACATTAACTGCCTATGTTTAAAATGATCTTTGCATTCACTATGTCACAGATGGCAAAAGCAGACAAGAGAGTCCTTGACAACTCTAACTGCAATTAGCCCTTCCCAGCTGCGGTGATTTAAAGGCCTTTTCAGTTACGCTGAATGAAACACCCGTGCTTTATAAATAAAGGCTTCACCAGGGCTGACAATGAAGTGTTTGAAACGTACAGCCCCGAGCTGGTGGAGAGGGGGTGGCGGGAGCATACAGTCACTACGTCCTAAAGCCGAAGCCCTACACACCCCTCGCCCCATCTCCCCCTCCCCAGCCTCCTGCTCACTTGATACTCAAACACCCCCCCACAAGCGCAGCTCCCCGTCTCCTTCAACACATGCCCCACCCTCCAACCCTCCCCCCACAGACACCCCCCCCACTCCCTCCCCACTCCCACATCCTTGGTCCATCTTCCTACACCAGCACATGCACCCACGCCCTCTCCCCTCACACAGGCATACAGGGGTCAACACCCCTGCACGTCTATGAGCACACACACCCCCATCCCTTCTCCCTGCTGCATGTGCGCACATAAGCGTGCGCGCGCACACACACACACACACACACACACACACACACACACACAGACGCGGCTGAGGACATCATGTATCTCCAAGAAAGGTGCCCAGGACACGAACAATTTCTCAGTGCTTAAAGGCCAAATGAGGTCAACTGTCCCAGGTGGGAGACCCGGTGCCAGTGTTTGCAGCCGGGCCCAGGCGCCCTTGCTCACGGCTCTGGCTGGCAGGGGAGCAAGGCTCTCTGTGCTGGGGAGGAGTTGCCCTTCAACAGCGCACGAACACCTTGGAGACAGGAGGTAGGAGGCAGCTGCGGCATTGTGCAAAGGAGGTCAAGGTTACCCTCTGATTGCCACAGAGAGCTCCTCCCAGGGGCCTGGCTGGTTAATTGCTTGGAGTCTGGTGTGACAGAGGGAGCTGTCCGCAAAATGGCCCTTTGAATCACATACTCCAATCTCTGGGATCCTTCTGGGGAGACCAAGCTCGGTCCCTCACTGCTTCCCAGCCCAGCCTTGCCCACCACGCAGTGGACACAGGCCAGGTCCCCACCCGGCCCAGAAAAAAAAAAAAAAAGACAGGCTCAGAGAGGTGAAGTGACTTGCCTAAGGTCAAGGGCTTGGTTACCCCTCATGCTCACCCATCTGGTACCCACAGCAGGGTAACCACATCCCCCTTTGCTGAGCAATAACTTCATCCCAGGCACCATGCCAAGCCTCTTCCAGACTTTATCCCCTTTGAGCCTCACTGGCATCCCACAAAGTAAAGACTGTTATTCTCATCCTCAATTTTCAGATGGGAGGACTAACACAGGGAGGTTAAGGAACTCGTCTAAGACCTTACACCGGGGGGTGGGGGGCACGCAATCAGACTCCAGCAGCACAGCTTCAGAGTACACCGCCTTCGCCACTACACCGTAACAAGGCTCTCCCAGCTTGCCCTCCAGGTCTCTGTCCTGACCTCAGCCCTCAGACCAGCCAGGCTGAGCCCTGAGCCCCTGCCCAGCCCTTCCAGCTGCCTACCTCAGGCTTGGGGTCCTGTTTCTGAAATATAAGCCTGCCCCGACAGTCATGACGCCCCATCTGCCTGGGCACCGCCTGTCCTCACTCCATCCTGCTGTGTCTGCTGGGCTAGGCTTCCCCTGCACGGTCACATCCACACCATCTGGGTCCCCCATCACAAGATTCCTGCTTCATTTTCCAGCATTGTGGGGACCAGCAATGTCCCCCCATCCCTGAGGACTGGGAGAATTCAGGTGGAGCAGGCTCTGGACAGCCTCTGAGGCTGTTGGGAGGACCGGCTAGAAGTTCTAGAGATGCATTTGGACTGCTAGAGGGCTCCACCCAGACCAGTTCCCTTTAATTTGCTGTTTTTAATATTTAAGTTCCAGGGAGCTGCCTGGGCTGATGCCCAACTTACAAAGGAGGAAAACAAAACTCACTTCCTCTAATAGCAAATGAAGGCATCTACAGGACCTTGAGATCCGTTAGAGGAACAGATGACACCATTCCCTTGTAAGCATGGGTGTAAGCATGGAGGCATCACGAGGGACTGGTGTGCGGTCTGGAGCAAATAGCCATCAGATTTCCTGATGGGCAGCTTACAAACCGCTGAGCCCAGGGCCCTGGCTGCTGGTGGTAGCCAGAGTTCCTGGGAGTGGGGAGAGTGGCCCCCGGGGGGCCACTGGGACCAGATAAGAAGGAGAATTGCTTAGCTGCAAATTCAAGTCCAGGCCCTGCTGGGGCCATGTGCCTCCCAGAAAAGGGCAGTGATTTTGCCTCCATAGCCATGTGCCTGTGGAAACTGGGTCTTGGGTCCCCACCCATCTGTCTATCCCTCTGCTCCCCAGCTGCCCCCTCCTTGGCTGTGGGGGGCTGGGGTGGGGTGGGGCTGTAGATTACCCTGAGCTGCCTGAGGGAAGCACAGAGGCTTCAGAGTCAGCACTACCATGTCCTTGTTGTGTGACCTTAGGCAAGTCACTTCACCTCTCTGAGCCTGTCTTATAACTAGGAATAAAAGCCCTCACTTCACCTGGAGGATTCAATGAGCTCACGCAGGTGAGGCACCTAGCACAGTGCTGTGCATCACACGCGCTTCATAAATGTCAGTTCTTTCACTGCTTCTCCCACCTCTCCTGGACTCCCCTTCACAGGAGTCCTAGACCATCACAGCTCAGAGCCCGAAGGGGCCACAGAAACCACCTTCTTTAACTCCTGAGTGTTACAGGCCCAGGGAGAGGCAGTGAGCAGCCCCAAGCACACAGTGGGGCAGTGACAGAGGCCAGGCTCAAACCTAGTCCTGTCCCTTCCCGTGGCACCGTGGCTGCCCCCACCAGCTCACCTGCACGAGAGGCTGCTTTATGAGCTTCCCGGCAACAGCTGTCATTTTACAGACGAAAAACCAGGCTGGGGAAGGGAAGGGGTGTGGGCCACACCACCAGCAAGGGAAGAGGCAGGGATTTGAATCTAGGTCTCTGGGGCTCTAAAAAGTGCTCTTCCCGGGAATCTGCCTTTCCCCAGCTGAACGCTAAGATCCTTGAAGGCTGCGGCCTCAGGTTGTTTGCCGCTTCTAAATTCAGCCCTTGGCCAGCCCTGGAAAAAGTGACAGTAACAGCGAAGGTTCTCAACCAGGTGGTGGGGAGGGCCTGGGACAGGCGTATGAGCCTCTGTCCAGAGGAACTCGCATCCTGTTGTGGGCTGAGAGGCACACCTGGTGGGAGAGGCTTGGCTTGGGGCCCCATGCTGGGGAGAGCTGGTGCGGCCAGGGCTCAGCTGCTCCCTGCGGAGGTGGTGCGTGGTCTGGTGGGGAGGGCAGACTGGGCTGCGATGGGGCCTGGGAGTCTGGGCAGGCCAACATCTGGCAGGAAGGTGGGGGGCTGACAGGGACGGCTCTCAAAAGAAAGCTTACTCCTGCTCTGCAACAGAGCTGGCACCTTCCCCACTGTTTGCTTCTCCTCGTGGCCAAGTTCATCAAACACCTGTAAGGAGTGGACCCTGGGGCCCGGAGGGGAACAAGATGCCGTCTTTTGCCCTTTGCAGAGTTTGGGGAAGTAAGGGAGGCTGACTTCAAGGAAGGAAGGTCACCCAGGTGAGAGAGGTCATATAAGGCAGGATGAGCAAGGGAGACAGATGGCGTTGAGTGAGGCAGGATCCCAGGGTGGCTGGGGCAGGAGAGGGAGGCGTGGGTGGGCTGGCAGGGGGCCTTGAACACCCACCTCAGGAAGCTGGACCTTAACCTGAGAGCAACAGGGTCATAGAAGGAATGGTAGCAGAAGAGGGCCATGATCAAATATTCATGTTAGAAAAGTCCAATTCTGGTGGCAGAATAACAGAGGATGGATTGGGCGGACCTCCTAGGAAATAGTGGGTCCTGGTGGAAGACAAAGTTGACCACGACTGAAGCAGTGGTGATGGGGAAGGCCAGGAGTGGACAAGTGCCCAAGACGGGGGGAGGCAGAGACCAATCAGATGAGGAGGGTGAGGGAGCACGTGTTCCTACCCAGGACTTGGCAGATGGGGATGCTTTTAAGCACCACCATGAACAGTAGTCAAGACAGCTCAAGTTTCTGGAGCTCTGACTATGTGCCAGGCCCTGTTGCCAGCACTTCATGTGTATTAGCGCAGTTGATCCTAGCAGCAACTCTAGGAGGTGGGCACACCATCTTTATCCCCATTTTACGGATGAGAATGCTGAGGCACAAAGGGCTAAGCTGCTTCCCAAGGCCAAAGGAAATGGTGAGCTAGGATTAGAACCTAGTCTGACCCTGAGGCCTGAGCTCATGCCACCTTACTGCCCTGCAGCCCTGGGGTCAGATAAGAAGGTCAGTGCTGGACATGGCAAGTTCAAGGTGATCCAGGACATGTGGGTGGGCTAACAGGGAGAAAACATCGGCCTGAATCTCAGGGGGAATGGAAGTTCTGGAGGCATCAGCACGACATGGTAGATGAAGCCTTGGGGGTGGGGTCATGGAGGGGACATCCAATGGATCAGCTGCAGAGAAAGAGCCGGGGAGAGTGATGGAGCGTGGCAAACCTAGGGTGCCATCTGCACATGCGCCGTGGGAGAGCGCGGGGTGGGGGCTGGTGCGAGGAGCAGTGGGCCTGGGGTCAGGAAGCTGGATTTGGTGAGTCTCCGTGCTGCCTCTTGCTGGATGTACATCCTTGAACCAATATCTTAACTCTGAGCACGTGAGCCCATTCTCTATCAAGTGGGGACGTTAACAATACTCTGTGCAGAGGGTATTTAGGAGGAAAAAACGCAACAGAACTTTCAAAAGCCTTTTGTTAACAGGAAATCTGATGGCTATTTGTAAGTACCCTCACAGTAATGGTTATGTGATGTGAGCCTGGGCAAGCTCTGCATAGATGACACCTGGAAGATGGGGAGGGGGTGTGGTGGACGCTGAGACACGCCGCCCAAATCCCCCTTAGGAAGAAAGGTTATTCCCCTTTACCCCCGCTGCCCAGAACGGCCCTCCTCCAGCAGCCCCCTTCAGGGACTGCCTCAGCCAAGGTCGTGCCTCCTTCCAGGGGTGCCCCATATAGAACAACGGATCAGCACAGGGGTATACCAGCCAGGCACTCTCATCCTGGTGCAGTTCAGCTCAGAAGGGCCATCCCAGCTCCAGAGCTTCTTACGGGATTTGCAGAGGCCCCGTGTCCCACTGCGTTGCGGCAACATTTCTCTCTGCCAAACCCTGCTTCCCCTCCCTCCCTTCACAGGTGTGGGTCCCGAGCGTAGTCCCTAATAAACACCCGGCCAGAAGATCACCAAGCCCACGTGTCACCCAGACCATCGGTGGACAGTGCTGCCCATTATCTGGTTCTCCCTCCAAGGGAGCTGCATTGACCTCCCTGATGGACCCACACACCATCCACACCAATGTGTGATCCACACCAATCAGGGTTATCCCCTTTTCTTAGCTCTGTGACCTAGGACAAGTTAATTCACCTCTCTGAGCCTTGGTCTCCTTCATCAAATGGGCGTAGGAGCCCCCACTTCACACAAGTGTTGTATTAAACTAGGAAACACTTCTTACGATCTTCACGCGCTGCCTGGTTGTGTAACACGGGCCCAGACCTTTTGACCGTTAAGTCTTCTCATTCACAATTTCTCCAATAATTATGCAAAGGTCTAGGCTTCAAGTTACTTTAAGCTGAGCAACCTTAAGCAAGTTATTTAATCTCTCTGTTCCTCAGTTTTATTATCTACAAAAATGGCACCAGTCCCATAGGGTTATTATAAAATTGAGTAGTTAATCCACAGAACACTTGGGGAATAGCGTTTTACCTGAAGTAGGTTTTCAGTAGTTGTCGGCTGCTATCTTCCGAACTCTTTTATCAGTTGGTCCCCAAAGCTAAACGCAGTACTATTGGCTCCGGTCTCTCCCAGGCAGAGCAGTAGGGTGCTATCACCTCCCAATTTAGATCTTTTCCTTCTAATCATGCTGCCCAGAATTTTTGGAGAATGATTCTTTTCAGCCACTAGTTGCCACACCATACCGAGCATCATTCTAAGATTCCCGGGGGGAAAACCCACCCCTAAAACTCTTTCACACTTACTTTCATAGCATGTCTTTGCTTTTTTTTTTTTTTTGCGGTACGCGGGCCTCTCCCCATTTTGGCCTCCCCCGTCGCGGAGCACAGGCTCCGGACGCGCAGGCTCAGCGGCCATGGCTCACAGGCCCAGCCGCTCCGCGGCACGTGGGATCTTCCCGGACCGGGGCACGAACCCGTGTCCCCTGCATCGGCAGGCGGACTCTCAACCACTGAGCCACCAGGGAAGCCCTGTCTTTGCTTTTTGACTCTTGCCAGATTCCGAATCTGTGTGTTAGGCACCACCATCCCTGCTACAGTTAACCTTCGTTTTGGTTCAGCCTGGGGAAAGCCCTTCACAAACAGAAGAGCCGAGAGAGCTTGCGAATAAGACAGAGAGACACTGCCGGTGACCTCCGCAGAGTGGTGGGGATGGAGTAGGGGCTGTCGCGGAGCACAGGCTCCGGACGCGCAGGCTCAGCGGCCATGGCTCACAGGCCCAGCCGCTCCGCGGCACGTGGGATCTTCCCGGACCGGGGCACGAACCCGTGTCCCCTGCATCGGCAGGCGGACTCTCAACCACTGAGCCACCAGGGAAGCCCTGTCTTTGCTTTTTGACTCTTGCCAGATTCCGAATCTGTGTGTTAGGCACCACCATCCCTGCTACAGTTAACCTTCGTTTTGGTTCAGCCTGGGGAAAGCCCTTCACAAACAGAAGAGCCGAGAGAGCTTGCGAATAAGACAGAGAGACACTGCCGGTGACCTCCGCAGAGTGGTGGGGATGGAGTAGGGGCTGCTGAAGACTGGCCCAGGCAGATGTCCACCAGGGGGAGGGAGCGGCTTCATGAAGACCACAGAGCCATCAAGATCCTTAGAAATGTTGCTGCTGTCGTCTGACGTAATTGCAATTTCCCACAATTTCACATCACATGTGAAATTAATAAGCATACTTATACCAGCCACACCATCAATAATGACAATTATCACTATTGTTCACCGTGGTCATGTTCTATCCACCACATCTGTCGAAAGGGCAGCCCTGGGGCACCTCTGTTTTGTATCTTGTGACGGTCCAACCCTCCTCCCTTTGGGCTTCAAATGATTGACTAAGGCTGGCAGCCCATCCACAGGTCGGCCAAAGCCCACGAGAGTGGCCTCAGGTGAAAAGCTGATGGTCCCACCAGCTCCCTTCTCATGGGAATCTGAACGAGGCCAGGCTGAGCACGAAGTGGTGGGCAGCGGAAGCTGAAAGGTCGCGAAGTTAGGGAGGAGGGTGGAGAGGTCATGACAGACCACACGCAAGTGACAGGCACAGGGGGCAGGAACAACATGCGAGCACAGGCGCCAAGGCAGAGAATAGGGTGAGGAGGCAACAGGCAGGAAAGCAGGGAGGAAACCAGGGAACCTGAGTCCAGTCTGTGGGGCGCTCCTGTGGCTGAGGTCCCCAGGGACATCCCAGACCCCAAGTTCTCTTCAGCCTCTGCTCTGCTGGAGTCCTGGTTCTTTCACTGGGTCCCACACCCACGTACCCTGGCAATAAACCCTCGTTACCTGAGATTACCAGAGGGAGTCTGCTTCTAGCAACCCATATCCTCTGCCTGTGAGCCGAGGGCAGAGCCCTGTGGCACTCCAGCAGAGACCCCTGTCCGTGTGGACAGAACATCGTCAGTGCGCAGTTACTAACCCACCTTGACATCTGTTCTCCATCCTGTCCACAAGGAGAGCTTGAGAAACTTCTCCAAGCACCTTGCTGAATTCAGGCATAGGTATTCCCCTGGTCTAAAGTTGGCTGACCCCTCCAAGAAAGTTTCATCTGGTAGAACTTGGCCTCACACCTAATATAGCATGTGACACGTGACAGGTCTTCAAGAAGACCTGGTTTTCGTTTATGGTGAACCCATGTTCACCAACCTCAGCTTCAAGCAAGCTCCCTGATCGGTAGTTTCTGGAAACCACTCTCCCTTTTGAAATCTGCCCGTCCCCAGTCTCCCAGCACTCTCCCATCCTCTGTGCTCCACTAGTCACTGGCAGTGGTTCAATCATCTCAGTGGCAAGTTCTCCCAGTGTCCGGGCTGGGGGGCTTCGGTAAAGCCCACCCTGGGGCTGTTTCTCTCCCTGAGGCCTGGGCTTCCCCTTCAGGCTGACGATGCTTCCCCTCAACGGTAAAAGCAAAACAAGAGTGAAGTGTCACCTCTGTGTCCCTCGTCACCCATCAACGTGAAGCCCTTCTCTCACCCTGAATAGAAATTGAAAAGACTTTTTAGTCTCCTCTGCCCCGCTTTCTGCTCCCTGCTTCCTCCACTCCACAGCCCATTCACGGGCTAGTACTGCATTTCTCTTAAAGGGAAGGGCAATCCTACGTATTGGACATGAGCTACACACCCATCACTGTGGAAACAGCGCATGCATGAATTCTTCAAGTCTCACAACGTCCTTTCCAAGAAAAGAGAAGTTGATAACTGATCCAAGGCCACACAGCAAGGAAGAGAGTGGCCAAACCGGACCTTGAACCCTAGTCTGTTGAACTTGAATCCTGCCTCCAGCACTGACCACCTGTATGACTTCAGGCAAGTGTCATAATCTGCTTCAGTTTCCTCACCTGAGAAGAACAAGGTGACCAACATTTCCTAACTCATGGGCTGCTATGAGGATTATTCCTGCCATTACAAGAAGGATGTTTAGCACCGTATCTGGCACTCAGTAAACAACAGCCATTTGTATGATGTATGGTTATTTTCTCTAGGCATATTCTATGTACTGCCGTAAAGTCTCAGCATTCGAATCTGGGGAATGATGGGCTCCAGGAATCACACCCCTTCTGATGTGCCTTCTTGATTAACCTCCCTTCTTTCCATCCTTGGAACACAACCCCTATAAATCCAATCTCTCCAGAGAGCTCCCTATGCAACCAGGCAGGTTTCCTTAGGAATCACCCGATACCTTTCTATCTCCTGGGGTCAATTTGCAACTATACCTTTGGAAACAGAAGCCTGCAATTTTCCCAAATTTCTGAGCTCTGTCTCAGGCCACAGATCGCTGCTCATGATAATGTCCTCTGAGCCTTAATACATCACTTGCTAAAGCTTGGGCTGCATCATCCTCTGACATCACCCACAGAGCTGGGTGCCCCTTCATCAGTCACCTTCTTGTTGATCAGAATTAAGTCCCAGATGGCTCCTCCGGTCATGTTCTCTTTGTTCTCGGAGCTGGAACTGTCACCAGGCAAGTCAAGAACTCACTGGAGGCTATGTGCAGGTCCAAGGATACACCTAGCTGCTGTCTGGAGGTCTGGTTCCCCCGTCACCGCCACCTCTGCCTCTGCATCAGCCTGCGGTCAGCACCAGGAAAGCAGCTCCACTTCCTCCATTACCAGGCCAGAGCCAAAGGGAACCCTAAGTGTCCAAGTCCTCCCTTTCTGGGATCTTGTGGAAAAGGCCTCTGATAGCAGAATGGGGAGAGGCAGGTCTGGTTTGGATTCTGGCTCTCCACTTGCTTACCTGGCCACCATGGGCAAGTCTCTCTGAGTCTCAGTTTCTTCACCCACAAAAAGAAGCTAATCCCACCAAACTCACCAGGTTGCAGGATAAAATGAGATAATGCTCGTAGGGCACACGACTAACAGCTCATTATTCCAGAGCGGGTGCTTCAGAGACCACTTGGTGAGATGAGCAATGGGCAGGCCTTCCCCATCATCCTGGTTTGCTCGGACTGAATCTCCCAGCATGTGGGATTTTCAATGCTAAAACTGGAAAAGTTCCTGGCAACCTGGGACAAGTTGGTCATACCTTGAGGATCTACCTGGAGGATGAGGCTACTCAAAGGGACCTGGCTCCATTTGGTCCCAAGCTGAGGAGTGAGTGGGATGAGAAGGGAAGACCAAGAAGATGTGAAGCAAAGAAGGTTCTTCAGGCAGAGATGTGTGTCAAGGTAGGGCTCCTCCCCTTAGCTTCCCCACCGGGCACTTTCCTGGGGTCAGGGCATCCCCGCTCCTGGAGGGGAACAGAGGCATCTGTCGCCTGTAGCTCCCCACTCAGAACTCAGTTGGGGGTAGGAGGCGAGAATTAGCTTCCAGGGGGGCTGCCCCACTGTGTCCCGGCTTCTGAATACATGGTGTTGGGTGGTGCCTCCCTCTGAGACAGAAGTTCTCAACAGGGGGTTGTTTGGCCTCCCTCCCTGGGGTGGGGGACATCTGGCAATGCCTGGAGACATTTTTGGTTGTCCCAACTTGGGGGGAGGGTGCTTTTGGGGGTCCAGTGGGCAGAGGCTGAGGATGCTGCTAAACATCCTACAATGCACAGAACAGCTCCCACAGCAAAGACTTATCTGGCACGAATGTCAAGGGTGCAGAGGCTGAGGACCCCTGCTCTGGGGGAGCCAGAAGAAGCTATTTCTGGATGGGGACCTGGGAACCAAGGGTTCAAATAGCCCCCACCCCCACCCCAGATGTGTCTCCAAACTGAGCTGTCTGTGCCCCACCCTACCCCCCAGGCAGGAAACTGGATACTCCCACCTCTACCAAGTCAAAACCGGGAGCAGCAAATGCCAAGGGCAGGCCCAGCAAAGTGGCGGGTGGGTGGGGAAGGGACAGGCACTTCTGGCACGAGGCTGGCAAGGAGAGAGCTTTATGGCTTGTTCTGTTCCGAGTTTTAATTAAGCGTCTCAAATAAGGATTTAATTGGGCTGTAACAAGCCAGGCTATTGTATGCGAGAGAAACACCTGGGGATTATTAGAAAACATTTTTAAGGCAGTAAAGCTGCAGCAAACACTTGCAGTTGTTAAATCAGGAATTGTAATTCCGGAGCTCAATGCCACACACAGGGAGGGGCAGGCTGTAACCACACCAGGAGCAGTGAAGGAACCCCGGGCAGAGGGACTCAGTCCAAAGCCCTTGCCAGCTCCTGCCTCTCAGGCTGCTTCTGGGGAAAATAAAGAGTGGCCAGGCCCAGGCTGGGAGGGGCCAGGATGGCCATACCCAGCCCGAGTGGTGCCATGAGGGTCAGGCCCAGCGTGGGTCCTAAGAAAGATCAGGAATGACCAGACCTAACCTGCGTGGGGTCAAGGTGGACAAGCCTGAGTCCTGGGAAGGACAAGACCAAATCCAGGCTAGAAGGAGCCAGGGGTGGACATGCCCAGCCTGGGAGGAGCTTGGGGTGACTGGCCCCTTTTTATTGGCCATCTCTCCCTGCCCCCCCCCCGCCCCCCGCTAGAATTGAAGCTCTGTTAATTCAGGGACCAGGATCTGTTTTGCTCCCTGGTGTAAATTCAGAGCATAGAATGCCTGGCACACAGTAGCCATAGCTGAATGAATGAGTGGGAGGGGGCAGTGGGGTCTGGGCCCATCTTATAAGGGCCAAAGCTGGCCATGCCTCTCCCTCAAGCCCAAGTTCCTGATTAGAGGGCACCGGTAAAACAAGCAGTCAATAACCTGATCTAGATTTGGGGATGGGAGGCCCGGGCCAAAATGTTGCCTCCTGCTGGGAAAGTGGCCTAAAACTCCACCATTAGGGGCCCTCTTCTACCAAGTTCAAACAGGAACCCTTCCCTGACCGTGCCCTACTGCTGGTGTCCCTGGCACCCCATCTCACTTTTGTTAGGGCCTGACCACAGGGCCTTGTAACTTAACACAGACTCCCCAGTAAGACTGTGGCCTCCCCAGGAACCAGCCGCATGTCTAGGGTCCTCCAGCATCGGCCAGGGCCTACACGCAGAAGACACGTATTAAGTATCCGTTAGGGTTATTCACGGATGAACTGACGACCGACGGGCAGGGACCAGGAGCATCTTCTTCATCTCGGCATTTACTGGACTCCCCACCACATGCCAAGTGTTGTCCTTAGCACTTCACTTGCACCATCTCACCCAGCCCTCCTGATGGCTTTGTGATGTGGCATTATCAACTCCATTTTACAGAAGAGGAGCCTGGAGCTCAGAGAAGCCCCCTTTACCCACCTCTGTTATTCCTCCCACAGATCCCTAACATCTTAGTGTTGAAGGGAGCCCTTCTCCCAGCCTGTGAATGGAAGCCAGAATTTCAGTTCAAGGCAGCAAGGGAAGCAAGGCAAGTCTTTGGGCTCCCAGAACCACTGAAGGGCCCTTCCCAGTGGCTCAAGCCCAAGGGGCTTCTGAGGCTCCTGCAATGTCCTTGGACATCCACCTGCAGGGTCTACAGTTCCCATGACACCACCTCTAACCCTGCCCTGCTCAATTCTGCTGAACTTCCGAAGTAAGGGGGGTTACGTATTAGGAGTGGGAATGAAGGAACAGGGATGAGCGTCCCACAGATGCCAGACCTGGGAGGGAAGCTCAGGTGACCTGCTGGGACGTGGGAATCAGAGTGGAAGGCTCAGGTGGCCAAGACTGGGGGCTTGAATGCATAAGGGCGGGGGGAGGTGAGTCAGTTACGCACGTTAGGACAACCCAGGAATCAGAGCACACGGTTTGGGGAGAGAGGTGCAAGGCCTGGGGAAGCAGCCCAGGTGCACCGAGGTGGGAGAGGCAGCTACAGGGGCCGATGGAGGAGCAGATCATCTCTCCAGACCAGGGCCGGATGTTGCTTTCTCAGGAGGAAGGAAACTGCAAGTCAGGCGCAGGTGTGGGGAGCCAGGTGAGCACCAGGGCAGGTAGAGAGCTCAGCATCAACATCTGACCTTCAGGGTTGCGTTCTGAAAAGGTCCTTTCTGGGAAGCACCCTGAGGCTCTAAGTCTAAATCTATCTCCCCGGTCTCAACCGCAGAGGCTGCAGCAGCTGGGAAGGGGCCTTAAGGAATGGTCACCTAATCTGCTCCACCCAGCCCAGACTTTTCAGCTCTCCCCTCAGCAGCAAGGGCTCATCACAGTGCAGCCAGGTCCTCTGGCTGGGCCTCGGGGCAGCACACTCAGTTCACTCGCCACAGAAGGCATCTGCAGCGCAGGGACCAATTGCCGCCCTTCGAATGTGGGTGACACATCCCAGCTTCAAAGTGCTGTTTCAGGACTTGTTCAAACATCCTTCTCACTGAGGCCCTGGGGACCGGACCATGATTTCACATCACCTCTCCTCCCCCCTCCTATTCCTCAACCCTGCTTACTTGTCTCCTAAAAACTTAGTATTATCAAGCACCCTCTATATTTTCCTTTAACTATGACGCTGTGGTTAGTGTCCCAATAGAATGCAGGCTCTCTGAGGGTAAGGACTGTTGCTGTCTTACACTCTGCTCACTCCCCAGCGCTTGTTGGAACAGTGCCTGGCACACAGTAGGCTCTCAAGAAATGCCTGTTGAATGAATGACCTTCAGAAATCCATCATCTCATTGGATCTTTTGGCCCTCCTATCATTAAGGTTGACAAGACAGGTATTATTTTTATCACTTCACCCATATATATGAGTGAATAATAATTACAGTACTAACAGCCAACTTTACTGAGCACTTCCTATGTGCCAGGTCCTGTGATAAATGTCTCACACCCATAAATCCGATCAATTCAATCTTCACAACAACCCTAGGAGGTAAGTGCTATTAACCCAATTCGACAGATGGGGGAAATGGAGTTCAGAGAAGTAAGGTAACTTGCACAAGGTCACACAGCCATGTGCCAGGCACCACGCCAAGTGATTTATGTGGATCCGATCATTTAATGCATATATCTGTCTTGCAAGGCAATAATTCCATTTTATGTAGAAGGAAACTGAGGCCCAGAGAGATGCAATGACTTGACAAAGGTCACCCAGGCAGCAAGGTGCAGAGTCCAGATGCAACCCCACATCTGTCTGAGTCCAAACTCAGCCTCCTTCCTGCTATGGCCACCTGGGCAGGGAGCTTCCCACCAGAAGTGAGCATTCAAAGGGACCTGAAATCAGAGTGGAAGAGAAGGTGAGTCTTGAAAACAGTGGCCTAGGTCCCAATTCCTTTCTTGGGTCAAAATGCCTGTGGGGAGTCTTCCATCTCTGAAATCCACATGTAACAAACACCCACTGGTACCACACACCAAAGCATTGCACTGGGCTCAGCGGTACCCGGCTGCAGAGGTTAGGGAGGAAAATGCATAAGTAGCATCCTACTTCAATTTCTGTCAATAACTATCCAATGATATTCCTGGGATCACCAACCAGTAATTTTCATTCATACTTTACAGAATTGAAATGCCTTTGGGTGCTGTGAATGGATGTCCCATGTCCCCCACCCGTGCTGCCCATCGTACTCAGAAAGATGAGCTCCCATGAGCCAATGGCTTCATTTTATTGTCACAGACCAGGAGTGGCTGAGATAGACAAGTGGTCCTTCATCTGCCTGTTGTCAGAAAGAACTGTCTGAGATCAATTGTTCTAAAGCAAAAATCAATTGTGTTTGGCCGTTGTCCTCTTAAATTTAACGAGTTTATATTCAATAAGTCTATACAGCAGGGAGCTTAACTTAGTTACTTGGGGGATGTTCTGCACCTGATTCCCCAGGCAGGAAGCCGCGAGCTCTAACCCTGGCCCTCCTAGGGAACACTGGGGAATTTCTCTCTGCTCTTGGAGGGCCCTGTGCTGGTTGATAAGAAAACCTTCCAGACCAGAGTCATCACACCAGGAATAGAACTGTCCATCTGTTCCTTTGTAGGAACAGTCACAGGACTGGTTTTGAAGAAAAAACCCAGGGCCCTTCTCCATGGTGAAGTGAGAAGAAAATTTTCAATAGGGTCTTCAATTCCCTCAAAAGAAAGCTTTGAAGGAATTTGCATTTCCCTGGGGACAGAACCCTAGACAAAGAGTTGAATGCTGGTAGTTTATTTGGAAATGATCTAAGGATACATGGGAGGGGGGAGGAAAGGGAGCCAGGGAAAGGAAGGCAGATGATAAATGGGTGCATCGCCAAGCAAATTGCCACTGTAGGCAGGTGGAGCTCAATCTGGCCACTGCCCACTGCTGGGGACCTCTGGGAACTAGTGTGGAACCTGCCGCAGTTATCCCAACTGACGGGAGAGGAAGCTGGGATCCTGGTGGATCCATCCTTGTCCTCTCCTCTGTAGGAGGAGCTGCAGGTATTCTCAGCGAGCAGTCTGGGCTTGCAAAGGAATCTAAAGGGATATACGCTCAGCTAAGGAGTGCGCAAGACAACCCACGGGGGAGAAGAGGAAATTATTCATTCCCACCTACGTTGATTTGCATCTCATCCTTTTTAATTACCTATTTTCATGTATGATTTATTACGTACATAGCACACTGACCTGGGTGTATTTGTAGACAATCTGTAGAGAATAAATCACATTTATTGGGATACATGCTAAATTTTGTTACTAATGGGTGATCATTATCAATCAAAGAAGCCTGGCGATCACTGCTCGAACTTAAATGGGAGCTGACTCCATCCAACTAAACACCTGGATGTCAGGTCTTGCCAGAGATCGTCGCCTCAACTGTCAGTTGCCCAACACTAATCCAAAGTCTGATGGAGAAAAATGGCATTTTGGATGACAGGCAGAAGAGCAGGCTGGCCACTGATGTCTCCAGTTATTCTCCGATTTATCCTTGATCAAGCTGTGCACTCGGACCTCACACCTAGGCTCCTGGCTCGGTTTTGTCATTATGTGTTCTGTCATTACGCCTTCAGCTGACAGGAAAAACAGACAGAATACCAGACACATCTTAGGAAATCTGCTACTGCCATTTGTTAGAAGGATGCTGTCTTTCTCAGCATCTTCCTCATAAAGCCCCAGATGAAAAAATTATTTTCCAATGACAGGTTAATAAAAGCTTAATTTTTGTCCCGGAGATACTAGGGTGATTTTTTTTTCACAAAGGTAAAAGTATATAACTAGTAGTATTTCTCTTTTCCCTTTGGCCACCAGGGAGTCCAGAGGCAAATGTTCAGGCCAATTATAGCAACTGTAATGGATGTCACGACTTAAACATAGCATTCTCTTTTTCCTCCTAGGAAACGTTATATTTCTAATTTATATCTTTTCTTCATCCTGAATTCTTTGAACGATAAGTTAACTATCCTATTATGTAATTCTTGTAAACAACTTCAAGTTACTTTCGCGGAATGAGATGAGATAGTTACTAATCTATCGATTAAAAATTAAGTCCTGCCAATGATGGTCCAAACAGCACCTCTGAACACAAAGGAGAAACATCAAAGATGCCCTCCTGAGTCAGTGCCATGATATTTTAGCCACTGAGTCTGCCTTGGACTTGAGAAAGAGGAAGGTCCTCTGTTCCACCTCCACGATGTCAGCCTCAAAAGGTGAAGGCGCTTGAGATTCAGGGTCTGGAGTGCGGCAGGGTCTGGGGTCTGGGGTCCGGCCAAGAGGCTCCGAGCCTCCACACCTCCCTGACCCTCGCCCAAGTGGAATCACCGCTCCTTTTGTTTTCATTTGTCCCCTGAATCAACTCCTGGCCTTTCTGAGCAACTGACTATAAACCCACATCTCTATCACTTCTTTGAACTTATCCTAAAACTTGTCTTTTCCAGTCCCAGGCCAGACCCCTTCAGTGGGTACTAGAGAGCCAGGCTGCCCTCCTTCTCTGGTCCCTCTGTACAAATTCTGAATCCAGCCCCAACAGCTGCCACCCTTCTGGACTGACGAGGCCATCTCTAGGCATTCTTTCCACCCCGCCCCCTCATCCCACTGGCTCCCTAGGTGGGCAGAGGAGGGGAGATGAGGCAGGGATTGGGAGTGGCTCCTGCTGCCTGTCAGGAAGCCCAAAGCCAACCTGAGGGAGGGTTGAAGGGAGGAGGATGGAATTCAGGAAGCAGCACTTGGCCAGCCTCTGGCTTCAGCACCCCTCAGACACACGCAGGCCGCAGGCACACACACAACCCACAGACACATGCACAGACACATGCACACATCCAGCACACATCCACATATACACATACATGTACACACACACACACACACACACACACACAAATGCGCGCGTGCCAGAAAACACCAAGGAAGCATGACCGGTGGAAGCTGCTCTCCAAAGCACCACACATCAGAGGGAGGAGGAAAATGGGACAGGGCACAAAGTCACGCCTCCTGGGTCTAATCCCCGCTCCACGGCTGACCCTCCAAGGGGGCCAGCCTGGCACCTTCTCTGAGCCTCGATTTCCTTATCTTTAAAGCAGAGATAAGGATCCCAGACCATCTCACGGAGGATGGATCAAATTGAAAACGCTGCCCAAAAGGGCTTTGAAAAGGATAAGGAATCACACAAAGAAGAAGACGATTGTTCCTGCAATCGTTCCCTCTGAGAGCTAAGTGGCCCCAGAAGAACCAGGGAGAAAGTGAGCTTCAAGATCTGGGGCAGGGTGGGGCCTGGAGTCCCCACCTCCCTGCCCTTCGCCCAAATGGAATCACCACTCCCTTTGTTCTCATTTGTCCTCCTGAATCAACAGGCTTGAGTCTTCGGGGAAGGGGTCTCCAGGGGTCATCAGGAGGTCATCTGGTCCCTCCCCAGGCTCCATGCCTGGTGTCCCTTTGTTGTCACTTAACTGTGTGTGTGTGTCTGTATGTGCATATCTCTGTGTATGCATGCATATGCATGCACGTGTGTGTCTGTGTGTGTGTGCACGTGTGTCCTCTAAAGCTTTCCAATGGGGGAGATTTCACGTGTGACTTAGCATGGTGACCACAATGGGGACAGTCATTATCCGTAGTGGCTGAAGCCCCCATTTACAAAACACCTACTGTGTGTAACCAGAGCAGCCTCATCTCCCCCCAGAGACCCCTGGATTCCTCCCATAGGTGCAGGCCCTTCAGATCTCTAGGGCCCACCCCAGGTGAGACAGAAAGGACTTAACCAGTCAACCAGGTGGGCAGAGGAGGGGAGATGAGGCAGGGATTGGGAGTGGCTCCTGCTGCCTGTCAGGAAGCCCAAAGCCAACCTGAGGGAGGGTTGAAGGGAGGAGGATGGAATTCAGGAAGCAGCACTTGGCCAGCCTCTGGCTTCAGCACCCCTCAGACACACGCAGGCCGCAGGCACACACACAACCCACAGACACATGCACAGACACATGCACACATCCAGCACACATCCACATATACACATACATGTACACACACACACACACACACACACACACAAATGCGCGCGTGCCAGAAAACACCAAGGAAGCATGACCGGTGGAAGCTGCTCTCCAAAGCACCACACATCAGAGGGAGGAGGAAAATGGGACAGGGCACAAAGTCACGCCTCCTGGGTCTAATCCCCGCTCCACGGCTGACCCTCCAAGGGGGCCAGCCTGGCACCTTCTCTGAGCCTCGATTTCCTTATCTTTAAAGCAGAGATAAGGATCCCAGACCATCTCACGGAGGATGGATCAAATTGAAAACGCTGCCCAAAAGGGCTTTGAAAAGGATAAGGAATCACACAAAGAAGAAGACGATTGTTCCTGCAATCGTTCCCTCTGAGAGCTAAGTGGCCCCAGAAGAACCAGGGAGAAAGTGAGCTTCAAGATCTGGGGCAGGGTGGGGCCTGGAGTCCCCACCTCCCTGCCCTTCGCCCAAATGGAATCACCACTCCCTTTGTTCTCATTTGTCCTCCTGAATCAACAGGCTTGAGTCTTCGGGGAAGGGGTCTCCAGGGGTCATCAGGAGGTCATCTGGTCCCTCCCCAGGCTCCATGCCTGGTGTCCCTTTGTTGTCACTTAACTGTGTGTGTGTGTCTGTATGTGCATATCTCTGTGTATGCATGCATATGCATGCACGTGTGTGTCTGTGTGTGTGTGCACGTGTGTCCTCTAAAGCTTTCCAATGGGGGAGATTTCACGTGTGACTTAGCATGGTGACCACAATGGGGACAGTCATTATCCGTAGTGGCTGAAGCCCCCATTTACAAAACACCTACTGTGTGTAACCAGAGCAGCCTCATCTCCCCCCAGAGACCCCTGGATTCCTCCCATAGGTGCAGGCCCTTCAGATCTCTAGGGCCCACCCCAGGTGAGACAGAAAGGACTTAACCAGTCAACCCCGTGCCAAGGAGAGTGGGCCCACCATCAAGAGCCCCCTTGGTCAGCCTGGAGCCTCAGCCTTGTTCCCTGGGTATAGCAAGTGATCCTGCTTGTTTTCTGGGCTTGAGTGCTGGTCTCAGGCACCCGCTTAATAGCCTCTTCCCTCTAAGGACAGTTAATCCAACGACCAGTTAATCCAACGAACCCCCAGTTCTGGCCCACTTTTGTCTGCTGCCTTGGACCTCCGAAGCTTACCTGCCTCTGGGATTCCCCCTCTGGTCTCTGTCACTTTCTGGCCATTCCACTGCCCCAGGCTGTACCTCACTGGCGGCCCTGTTTGCCTGGGTCCCTACCTGACCTTGGCTGCCAGCTCCTCTGGACATCACGCTCTGCCCTGAAGGGACCAGGCCCCATTCCCTACCTGTGGCTGCATCTCTGTCCCCAGCCTCCACCCCCAGGAGGGGTGGCTCTGCCCTCCCGGACAGTCCGAGTCCCATCCTAGCGGACCAATCTGCCCTCCCACATCCACTAAAAGCCACAGAGGGACTCTCCAAGGTACAAGCAGACCTCATTTTATCGTGCTTCGATTTATTGCGCTTCGCAAACACTGCATTTCTTTTTTTTTTTTTTTTGTGGTACGCGGGCCTCTCACTGTTGTGGCCTCTCCCGTTGCGGAGCAACAGGCTCCGGACGCGCAGGCTCAGCGGCCATGGCTCACGGGCCCAGCCGCTCCGCGGCACGTGGGATCTTCCCGGACCGGGGCACGAACCCATGTCCCCTGCATTGGCAGGTGGACTCTCAACCACTGTGCCACCAGGGAAGCCCAACACTGCATTTTTTTACAAATTGAAGGTTTGTGGCAACCCTATCTATCGGCATCATTTTCCAACAGCATCTGCTTACTTTGTGTAAGGTACATACGTAGTTTTTTCAGACATAATGCGATCGCACACTTAATAGGCTACAGTATAGTGTAAACATGACTTTTATATGCACCGGGAAACCAAAAAATCTGTGTGACTCGCTTTATTGTGATACTGGCTGTGTTGCAGTGGTCTGGAGCCCAACCCACAATAACCCCGAGGTCTGCCTGTATCTGGAGGCTAGGGGTTAGAGGCACGCTCCCCTGTCCTAGACCTCATGGTGCACAGCCAAGTGTACGAGCAGGTGCGGCCTCTGGAAAGCCAGATAACAAGGCAGGCATTGGGTATCTGACAACAAACGTGCCAAGTTAACAAGAGGGATCACTGGGGCCACCAGGGAGGTACACAGAGGAAGCAGGACCTGACCTGGGCCTTAAGGGGTAGAACACAGCTGGGCAAAGAGGGTGGGAGGGCTGGCCAGGCAGCAAATGGCTGTCAGAGCAAAAACCTGAGGGTGGGAGACTGTAAATCACTGCATCGTTCATTCATTGGTTTAGTCATTGACTCATTCATTCATTCAGCAAATATTCACTGAGCACCTACAATGTTCTAGACACTCTCCATGGCACTGGGCATATTGTGGTAAATAAAGAGACAAAGGACCCATCCCCATGGAGCCCTCTCTCAAGGGGGTTACGGCTGCAGATGAGGATGAAAAGGTAGGTGGAGGCCAGATCATGGAAGGCCTTGAATGCCAGGCTGAGGAGGTTGGGCTTTATCTTGCAGGCACTGGGGAGCCCTTGAGGGTTTCTGAGTGAGGGTAATGTGACATGCAAAGACATATGAAAGACTGAGAATCACTGACGGTCAAGACGGACGTAAAGTGCTTAGCCCAGGGCCTGACGCACAGTAGGAACATAGCGTGGAGCTGTTCTCGTGTCCTCCCTGTGCAGCTTCCCCACAAGATTTTTACGCTTGTCCCCAGCCAGACCCGATGGCTCCCAAATGCCAGCACACACTCAGCCGTTTGTTCACTTGGTCCTCTCTGCCTGGGATACCCTTGCCAACATCCATACAGTCAAGAAAGGTGGGAGCGGATGCAACAGAGGAGGGCGTGGATGTCAGTCAGTGGGGAGCGAGACAGGGAAACAGGAGGCCTGAGGCTGGTGGGAGGAGCCTTCTCTCATGGACCGCTGTCTGCTTCCTCGGGGCCTGTGGCCCTCTAGCCTGCGTCTAAGCACACAGCTGTCAGAGCCAAGTATGAATTCCAGAACTTGCCGGGCAAATTCCAGCTGCGTTCACTGGAGCAGGGCTTCTCCCGCTGGCCTCCGGGCCTCAGGCCTCTCAGGCTCCCAGCAACCTTAATAATGCAGTGGGGGAGGAACTCAAAGGCCTGGCAAGGCCTAAATATAGCCTGCCAGGCCACGTGCAGAAACGCTCCCGTGAATTTACTTAAGAGCAGAGGTTGGCATGTTCCACTGGGGACTGCACTTTGTTTCCAGATCAAGCTAGGCAGCCTGAGTCTGATGGTCCCTCGGAGCTTTCTTTAAACACAGAGAAAACATTAAATGATTTTCTGCAAAAGCCTCGGCATGAGAGGAGACAGCTAATGGGAGGTTGGAGTCAAAGGCTTTTCCTGGTCAATGCTCTGCAGGACTCAGGTGAACTTATTTGCTAAGAATCTAAATCCCTCTGGACCAAGGGCAGGCTCCATGCCAACCAGGCATGTGTGTTCTATCAGAGCTCTATTCCCTGTCACTAGTGGGACTGTAGGGTGAGGGAGACAGGGAAGTCAAGACCAGGCCTGAGATGAACCGTCTGCAGCCGCAGAACAAATGCCAGAAGGGCAGTGGCTTTGCTGTGCTGAGCGCCTTAGGAGGTGGGGACAAGCCTAGCTCCATTTCACAGGAGAGAACACTGAGGCCTGGGAGGGCCTAAGGAACTTGCCCAAGGTCATGTAGTGAGCCAGGTGCAGCCAGGAGTTGAACTCAGGGCTACCTGTCCCCAGAGCACTTCTTAGGACCAAGACTCTGTTCCACAGCCCCGAACCACCAGCACTTTGGCCCTGCAAGCCCATCTCTTCGCTGAGATGCCCCCCAGGCAGGAGAGAGATCCCTGCCTCAGCCCAACAGTGTGCCCACTCCCCACCCCAGCCTGCCAGCTGCCCGGAGTTCTGCCTTTCAGAGCATCCTGTCCATTATAGAGCCTCCTCCTTGCTGAGTCTCACACATGGAGGCTGAACTCAGAGTCACCTCGACTCAGCAAACAAGCATGGGAGGCCCCACCATGCACATGGCTCCGAGATGCTACGTGCAGGCACCATGTGAACGCCCTTTCATGTGAGATACGGTGTGTTAGTTTTTTGTTTTTGTTTTTTTTTTGGCGGTACGCAGGCCTCTCACTGTTGTGGCCTCTCTCGTCGCGGAGCACAGGCTCTAGACGCGCAGCCTCAGCGGCCACGGCTCACGGGCCCAGCCGCTCCGTGGCATATGGGATCTTCCCGGACCGGGGTACGAACCCGTGTCCCCTGCATCGGCAGGCGGACTCTCAACCACTGCGCCACCAGGGAAGCCATTTAGGTCTCCCAACGAGGGAGGTACTATCATCACACCCATTTTGCAGATGAGGTATGGGATCTTCCCGGACCGGGGTACGAACCCGTGTCCCCTGCATCGGCAGGCGGACTCTCAACCACTGCGCCACCAGGGAAGCCATTTAGGTCTCCCAACGAGGGAGGTACTATCATCACACCCATTTTGCAGATGAGGAAACTGAGGCCTAGAATAGACAACTTACCCAAGATCACGCAACCAGTAAATGAGCAGGGAAGAGTTGTTCCTACTCGGGGGACCTTGGAAAACCTCCTGGAGGAGGTGGGAGCTGACCTTGATGGATGTTGGCAAGGGTATCCCAGGCAGAGAGGACCAAGTGAACAAACGGCTGAGTGTGTGCTGGCATCTGGGAGCCATCGGGTCTGGCTGGGGACAAGCGCACAAATCTTGTGGGGAAGCTGCACAGGGAGGACACGAGAACAGCTCCATGCTATGCTCCTACTGTGCGTCAGACCCTGGGCTAAGCCCTTTCCAGGCATTTTCTAAACACCATCAACCACACGTGGTTCGTCCAATGATTACTTCTTCACTTCACAGTTGAAGAATGGCAGTCCTGCAAAAGAGGTGAAGTGACTTGTCCAAGGACACCCAGGTAGGCGGCTGAGCATGGTAGGAGCCAGGCAAGACTTCTGAGGAAGGCAGTGATGGGACACAGCCCTCATCCAGCCTTCGCTGTGTGGCAAACCAAGCAGGAAGCCAAAGGAAGGTGGGAGTGGACCTGTGACAGGAGGACCCTGGGACCTGGGAGCCACCCAGCCCGCACCAGGGGCTCAGCTGCTCTTTAGATCCCTGGGTCCCTGGTGGGCCAGGAGCCCCAGAAGTGGGAGCCATCACCATAAAGGTTAATGTGCCCAGTGCAAGCTTGCCCAAGACTAACACACCGTATCTCACCTCCACTTCTCATTCCATCCTCTGACCACTGTGCACCTCTCCTCCCTGCACTCAGAGCACCCTGGCTGGGGAGGGCTTTGCCTTCTACTGTCAAGGGGACTTCCGGAGTCTCATGAGGATAACAGAGGACAGAGTAGAGAAAAAGAGCAGCCTTGGGGGTCAGAAAGCTCTAAGGACAACTCCTGGTTCCACCCTTGGGTAGCTGGGGGGCCCTGGGCAGTTTTCTTCATCTGTCTGAGCCTCAGTGTCCTCATCTGTACAATGGGGGTGAGAAGCCCTACTCCATCAGGTCTGTGTGGGGTCTGAAATGGCTGTAAGGGCACCCAGGATGGTGCCAGAGCACAAGGCAGATGATGATTAAAGAAACACCATGTGAGCATAGTGGCGGTCATTGCAAAATTCCCTCAACTTTTCTGTACATTTCAAATGTTTCATAATTAAATGTTGGGGAAAATAAATACCATATTTTCTTCCCCGGATGCTGCAAACCCAGCATCAAACTCAAACAGAGCAACCCACCTAGATGCATCTTTCTGGCTGTTCCACATGGGGAAAGACACAGGGTTTGGGGCCGGTGATGGTGAGAGCCTGGGGATGGCGCAGGGCTCTGTGCTCTTACTGTGTCCCCCACCCGACCCCTGGATGAGGGATGGCCCAGCTACCAGGTTTGATCAGAGCTCCACCACCTCCAATAAAGCCTGGTCAGAAAACTCAACCTGCTGATTTCTGAGAAATGTCAGGGAGATGAATGGTGGCCCATACCTTGCCCCTGAGTCAGGTGAGAATTAAGTCTTTATCATAGAATTAGAGCAATGAGATAATTCCAGCCCATCTCTCTGATTCTTTCTTTGGTAAAAAGGAAGAGGCAGCTGTGTTATAGTTAAGACCAGGCTCTGAAGTCAGATTGCCTGGGTCCAATTCCTATCTCTACCATTTATTCACAGTGTGACCTTGGGCAAGCTATGCGGCCCTCTGAGCCTCAGTCTCCTCATCTGTAAAGTGGAGATGTAATAATTATAATAATAACATCAACCTCAAATTGTTGTTGTGAGAATTACAGTCGACCCTTGAACAATACGGGTTTGAACTTCATTGGTCCACTTATATGCGGAGTTTTTTCAATAAATATAGTACCTGTATTTTCCTTCTATAGATCTTTAAATTAAATGTGGGGGAATATTTGTGTTTGATTAGAGATCACAATATGTGGAATCAAAAGAAATAGGGTTGGAGTTCTGATTCTATCCAGACTGTTTCTGCTTCCTGCCCTGCAGTGAGTCACGTATCAGTTCCTTTGTTTTTAAGGCAGAGATAGCAGTGTGAGGATTTTCAACTGTGTGAGGGCCCCTGCCCTTAACCCTCACATTATTCAAGGGTCAACCGTAATTAGTTAATGCATGTAAAATGCTTGACATAATGGTGAGCACTCAAATATGTTATTTTATTTATTATTTTTAACAGACCTTATTTTTCACAGAAGTTTTGGGTTCACAGAAAAACTGAGCAGGAAGTATAGAGATTCCCATATATGCCCTACCTCTACAAAAATAGAGCCTCTCCCATTATCAACATTCCCCACCAGAGTGGCACATTTGTTATAATCAACGAATCTACACTGACACATCATTATCACCCAGAGCCTAGAGTTTACACTAGGGTTCACTCTTGGTGTTGTACATTCTATGGGTTTTGACAAATGTACAATGACATGTATCCGCCATTGTTGTATCATACAGAAGAGTTTCACCACCCTCAAGATCCCCTGTACTCCACCTATTCATCCCCCCCCTCGCCCCAGCTATTTTATTTTCATTTGATTAAGGAAAAAAATGTCCACATACTTTGTTTCATATTGCCTGAGTGGCAATGGACTGAGGATAATGGTGTGATGGGGGACTTGAGAATTTTAACTCAATGATCTCAAGAAAGAGGGGGAACTGAGGGAACTGAGGCCGGGGCAGGCTCAGTGACTCCCAGAGGGAGGGAGGTTGAGGCTGGGCCACAGCCTGGGTCCCCTCACCCTCCCATCCCAGATTCTCATGGAGCCTGGCTCTGTCAGCCTCTCCAGGCACAAGCCCCGGGGGGGCTCACAGAGCTAAGTCTGCATACAAATCATCTCGAAGGACTTCTTTTTCATTTTTTCCTTTTCATTCAAAAAAAGAATCCATTGAACTGGGGCTGAAATGGCAGTATGTGTCTATGACTGGAGGGGTGTGTGTGTGCGCGTACGTGTGTGTGTGTGTGTGTGTGTGTGTGTGTGGTCCATTTGTGCATAGCCCATGTTACCAGAGTTCGGGGAAGTGTCAGGTTCTTGGAGAAGGAGATTTTAATTAGGTTAGAGTTGCCTCCAAAAAATACTAAAATTAAATATGAATCCATAATGCATGGCTTCATAGCTAATGGTATGCAAATGGAGCTGGGCCGGGCCAGGCTGAATCAGGAACTTGGGTGATCGCAATAATTGGGAAAAATATCCCCTGGCCTGCAGCCACAGTCCTGAAGATGCTGATGGGAGGGGGCAGGGGCCAGGGTATCGGGGGAGGCAGAGCTTGGATAATGTCTCAATAATGAAGAGGAGGCAAATACTGGGACTGCTGAGCAGGGCAGGCAGCTTGCTGAGAGCAGCGCACGTGCTTGCTAAGAGCTCACCTACACCTGGGAAGAGAGGAGAAGCCGCGTGAGAGGCCAGCTCTGCTGCATACCAGCTGCTTTGCGGGTGGTTGGGTTTCCCTGCAGCTGGGCCTTTGCAAAGGGGGTGGGTGTAGTGCAGGGGAGAAGGCCCCTCTGCATATCCATGGATGTGAGTTTGGGCCTTGCCTCTCTCACCAGCCAGCTGTGTGACCTGGACGAGGCACCCAAAGAGAGCTGGACCTCTCTTTGCTCAACTTCAAATTAGGAAAGACAAACTCTACCCTTTCCATCTCCCAGAGCCGTCTGAGGGTCAAAACAAGCTGTACATACATTTAGAGTTCTACATATGGATATTTATTCTTTTTATTTTAGTGCTTATTCTTTTTTTTTTTTTTCTGTACGCGGGCCTCTCACTGTTGTGGCCTCTCCCTTTGCGGAGCACAGGCTCCGGACGCACAGGCTCAGCGGCCATGGCTCACGGGTCCAGCCGCTCTGCGGGCATTTGGGATCCTCCCGGACCGGGGCATGAACCCGTGTCCCCTGCATCGGCAGGCGGACTCTCAACCACTGCACCACCAGGGAAGCCCTAGTGCTTTTTCTTGAGAAGGATAAATAAGAGGTAACATCTACGGATGTAGAAACATCTGAGTGCTTTCGGAGCGCCAGGCATCTGATCTCACTCGACCCTTTCCACAGGCTGGGGAAACTGAAGCACAGAAAGTATGACTGATGGGAAGTGGTGGATGCAGGATTCAAACCCAGTGAGTCTGAGAGCTCTTAAAGACACTCCTGCAATGAAGGGGGCAATATTCATAATCCCCCAGGACAGCCCAACAACCTGAGGACATGTGGTTACTGGCTGTGATGGATGCAGGAAGCACCCAGGAGTCACTGACCCAACTGTCCGTGTGCTCTCAGGCAGGTCACTGCACCTTTCTGGGCATCAGTTTTCCCATCTGTATCATGTTTATTCTGCTGGTCCAGGCATCTTCTAGGTGCTTTCCAACTCCAGAGCGCTATGATTGCATCAGGCGGTCCAGCACTATAGAAAGATGTCTGAGGCTGGAGTCAGACCAGCTCTGTTTAACTGTCTGTTCTGAAATCCTGAGTGATCTGCTTGACCTCCGCTTTCTCACCTGTAACATGGGGAGGCAGACAGTTCTTGCCTCACCGCACTGCTGTGAAGATAGTACACTGAACAGTATGTATCAGACACTATTCTAAACACTTTGCACATATTAGCTCATTTAATCCTCACCAGCTAAAAGCAGCCAACACTTATGTGGTGCTCATATGTGCAAAGCATGTGGGGCTTAGCCACAGTAACTCCAACTATTCTACAACCCTGTGAGGTAAATAAACACTGCTTCATCCCCATTTTACAGATGGAGAAACTGAAGCACAAAGAAGTTCAAAACTTGCACCCAAGGTCAAGAAGCAGGACGTGAACCCAGGCAGCGAGGTCCCAGTGTCTGGGCTCATAACCACCGTGGCTCCCCTGTTTCATCCCAGGCCCATGTCCTAGCCCAGCACCGGCCTTTTCTAAGCATGCCACGCAGGCTATTGTTATGTCTAAGGGGGTGCAAAGGTAACTTCAAACACCAGCCTTTTGGTAAGGATTCAATAAGATTACACATGGAAAGCTCCCAGCACAGAGCAGGGTCTCAAAAAATGTCACATGAATAAACAAAGGAGGGAAGTTAAGGGAAGACCGTGGGCCTGTTGTGGCTCCCGGTCCTTCCCAGCAGGGAGGCTGGTGCCGTGACTGGCTGTCACTCCCCCAGCAGGGCAGCTAATGATGAGGTGATGCCAACAGCAGTGGTGGCTGTGGGCCCACAGTGTCCCTGACAGTAAAATTCTTCTGTGAGGCAGGGGTAGATGGGCCAACCCCCGCCATGGAGCCTCCGTGCCCTGGGCCAGAAGAATCCCGGCCAGTGAGCCCAGAATCTCCAGACCCTGTCCAGGCAGCGCTGGCCAGCGCAATGTCCCCTGGGAATGGCATAAAGGAGACAAAAGTGGGACGGGCACCGGCACCAAGGTTTTTGAGATGTGAAAAATGTAAAGTCCTTCCTTTGTGTGGGAATGAGTGCCAGGGGGGCATTGCCTGTTTTCATCAAAGTAATTTACTGATCAATACAGCTAACGTGGCTAGTTCAGTGATTTCGCAAAAAATAACCACGTGTTGGATGCGAAGAGCACTTTGCTGGATTGCGGCGAGCAGGGCCGGGCAGAGCCGCCTGTGTTTTATGGCCTTCTGGGAACTGGGCCCTGGCAGTTACATCTCTGTGGCTTTATCTTCATGACACCAGAACACCGGGATGGAGAGGAAGAAGATGGGCCAATCTTCCAGATGTTTTGTCTACCTGGCAGCAAATATCAAGATGTTTCTGGGCAAGGTCACAACAATGAGCCTGAAACCTTCGTGGCTCGGAAGATGGTGATGGGTTAAGAAACACCAGCCCAGGGTCAGGTCAAAGGCCAGAAGGAAATGGAGCTGTGCATTTACTAAGCACCTATTGTTTGCCAGGCCCTGAGCTAAGTGCTTTAACACTTACCATGTTTCTCTGTATTTTCAGATGAGAAAAATGAGGCTGATATTGTGTTCCCAAGGTCACAGAGCAACCAAAGGGTGAAGGAACGATTCACGTTCAGATCGAACTTCAGGACTTGCCCGATCCAGCCCTTATGGGTATGACTTTGAACGAGTGACTTGGCCTTTACTGAGCCTAAGCTTCTTGATCATGTGCATATGGAGAAGCCTCAGCTCTGCCCTGCCTGCCGAGTGCACAACTGAGAGTGTTAAACAAGACACAGAGGTGAACGCACTTGGCACACAGAAGAGAATTCTACTACTGCAGTCAGTGGTCTCTCTTCCCAGAATCCCCCAAAGCTCCTAGCCTGGGCCCGGACACTAACACATGTTGAATAATTCATCAGTGGCGTAAAACCATCAATGGATGGCCTGGTGTCCCATCCTCGAAACGTCTGGGTGATGGGTGTGTACCCTTCCTCCAGATGTGTGGGCCACACCTAGCTACAAACTCTGCCACAGGCTTCATGGACAGAGCCAATCAGAATCCTTGCCGCTTAACTCTCCACCTGCCCCCAGAATGATTTGGCACCTTTAGGCTTCCATGGGTTCACTTACCCGGGTGCTAGGGATTTGCCAGGAGACATAAATCTCCCTGGAAGAGAAGCCCCTCTCCTGCAGAGAGCCCTGCTCCCCAGTGATGCAATATGGCTCCTCCACCACTGGTTTAAGCACATGCCTGGGACAGGCTTTGGTGAGGTCCCTTGCTGGGAGGGGACGTCATTCACCAAAAGCAGCTCCAAGGAAGGATGCAGGGAAGGGAGAATGAGGCTAAGCTCTGAAGCCTGAAAGCGCCAGGGGAACCAATGGTCTGCGGTAGGAGTGAAATGTGGGATGAGGCTGGTCAGCCCCAGGATGACCCTGAGCAGGGCTTTGGAAACCCACCTCCCCCACCACATCTTATGCCATGCCCCACCCCTTGCTCACCAAGCCTCAGCCATGTGGGCCTGCTCTCTGTTCTTTGACCACCCCACACTCTTTACCACCTCAAGGTCCTCACACATTGTTCTTTGACCACCCCACCCTCTTTCCCACCTCAAGGTCCTCACACATGCTGTTCCGTCTGCCTGGAATGCTCCCGCTTCTTCACCTGGTGGATTCTTCCCAGTCTCCAAGCCTCAGCCTAAATGCCACCTCCTCAGAGAGGACTTCCCTGATCCCAAACCAGAGCGGCTTCTCCACCGTCCTCATGCACAGCCTTTGCTGCAATTCACAACTATGTGTTTACTTGTTTGCTTACTTGTTTATTGTTTGTCACCCTAAGTAGAGTAGACAAGATCCCATGAAGAAGGGAATCTTGTCTCTTTGGCCATCACCCTAGACCCAGCACCTAGTCCACCTGGCACACAGTAGGTGCTCAACCAGCATTTACTGAAGGAAGAAGAGACATGAGGAGGGAGGGAGGAGGGGAAAGAAGCCAGGCAAGATGAAATGCAGACCAACAGGGATGCGTGTGTCCACCTACAGAGTTCTTTTTCTGGCAGATTCCCAGACATCTCTTCACATGGATCGCATTTAGATGATCTGGTTCCTCCAGGAAAACTGCCTCAGGTAACTCACTGAACCCCACCCTGTGCCAGGCTGGTACAACCTTAAGCATTTTACATATGGCCCTCACCCGCCAATAGGAGATAGACCACGCCTAGTGGCGTCTTTGCTGAGAAGCTGGAGATGGGCAGGAGGGCCAGATACACTCGCGGGGATCAGAATGAAGTGATCACTGGTGGGTGTCTGGGACATTTGAACCTGCCATTTGGATGGTGAGGATATTTTGACCCCACCAGGGAGCTTGGTACCAGAATCCATTTAGTCTCCCTTTCTTCTCTCTGTCTTTGTTTCCATTTGTCTCTCCCTCTCTCTCACTCTCTCTCTCTCTCTCTCTTTCTCTCCTCTTTGTTTCTCTCTATCTCCTTGTCTCTGAGTGTCTCTGTCTCAATCACTGGCTTCCTCTTTCTGACTCACTCTTTATCTCTCAATAAGAATTCAGCCAGGACTTCCCTGGTGCTGCAGTGGTTAAGAATCCACCTGCTAATGCAGGGGACACGGGTTCGATCCCTGGTCGAGGAAGAACCCACATGCCGCAGAGCAACTAAGCCCGTGCACCACAACTACTTAGCCTGAACACTAGAGCCCATGAGCCGCAACTACTGAAGCCCGTGTGCTCTAGGGCCCATGTGCTGCAACTACTGAGCCCGCCATGCTGCAACTACTGAAGCCCGTGCACCTAGAGCCCATGCTCTGCAACAAGAGAAGCCACCGCAATGAGAAACCCGTGCACTGCAACGAAGAGCAGCCCCCATTCGCCGCAACTAGACAAAGCCTGCGCGCAGCAACAAAGACCCAGCACAGCCAAAAATGAAAAAAAAAAAGAAGAATTCAGCCACATTGACTCATTCAGGGAGTAAAACAGTGGGGTCAAAACGGAGTCTAAACATCCTGTTCCCATCTTAGCATCAAGGGAGCCTGAAGCCCAAGAAACTCCTACCCACATTCTCTTAGGACTCTGGATTCAGAAATCTAGAAAAAATTACCATTTAAAAAAAAAAATACTGAAGCATAGCTGATTTACAATGTTGTGTTAATTTCTTCTGTACAGCAAAGTGATTCAGTTATACACATATATACATTTTTTTTCATATTCTTTTCCATTATGGTTTATCACAGGATATTGAATAGAGTTCCCTGTGCTATACAGTAGGACCTTGTTTTTTATCCATCCTACAAATAATAGTTTACATCTGCTAATCCCAAACTCCCATTCCTTCCCTCCCCTACCTCCCCTCCCCCTTGGCAACCACAAGTCTGTTCTCTGTATCTGTGTGGAAAAAGTTACTATTAAACAATAATGCAGGTTTTCTCTAAGTATATAGAGACATCCTAGGGTGAGACAGCTAAGGGCCAGGGCTCGGAGCCTGACCTCCTGGTTGGAATCCAGGCTCTGCCGCCTACTGGTTTCGTGATCTCAGGAGAGTCCTTTCTTCACTCTGAGCCACAATTTCTTCATCTGCAAAATGGGGCATTGGGAGGATTAAAGAATTAATACAGAGAAGGGCTCTCTGGCATAGTGAGTGCCCAATAAATACTGGCTATAGTGTTTTCCTGGCTTTAGTCTACTAGTTCTCTGTTTGTTTGCGTTTAGTGCAGGCCTGTCCCCTGGTTTGGAGCAATGGGGAAAGGTAGTACTGTCTACCCTGAGTAGGACAGAGAGGAAAAGCCCTATCTCCCTGCAGGTCATGGGCTAAAGCAGAGACCCCAAGGGACAGACAGAGCCTGTAGGCCTCTGAGAGGCCCCTGCCTGCACTATCCTCCTGCAAACCCAGCAAGGGGACGTCAGCCTCACGCTGGCCTGTGATGGAGCCACCTCAAGCAGGCCCAGGAAGCATGGAGCCTGAGGGTGGTGGTATGTTTCCTGGTCCTCTTTTGGTTGTAAGCATCAGGAAGTGGAGACACCAGATCCGCTGACCCACAGGCAGGGCTGATGACCCCAGCATGACCTACTTGGGGCTGGGAAGAAAGAAGGCCATGCAGACAGACCTTCACAGAAGCTGAGCCCCCAACCTGACCTCCAGGTCCGCTGCAATTTCCAAGAAGTCGAGCCTTTCAGTTCCTACAGTAGGCAGGACTGAGCTTGGCCCAGGGAAGTGGCCTCGGGCACCCTCCCAGGTGGTATCAGGAGTAAGTCCCTCCTCATCCCTGCTGCAACATCCAACACCATCAAGCAAGGATACTTTCCCTGGAAAGGGACCTGCTTCCAGGCCCAGGAAGGCTGGATGTCTAGAATCTCAGACTATAAGTGTGTTTGAGTCTCAGGATCCCAGAGTCTGGATTTGGGGGGATAATCCATATACCCAAAGCACAACGCAGCAGTCAGAAGGCAAAGCCAGCCCCGAATACCAGGAAAGTAAGCACCCCCATTTAGTCCAGAACTTAATCCACTTGTACAGAAAGCTGGAGGTTCTGCAAAGAAAACATCTCCCAAATGAATCTGAAGCTTCCCGTTGCCACCTGGCGCCAGGGGGCCGACAGAATAATGAGATCTCAGGATCTGGGGGAGGGGAATTTACAGACACTATTCTAACTCCCCCTCCAAAAGCGACTCCTGAAAACGTCCACAGGGGACTCTTTGACACCAGACAGCCCACACTATCACTGTAGGTGCCCCCCGCCCAAGGCCTGGCCAGGACGAGGGTGCCCAGCACCCCATGCCTGCCTGGGTTGGGGGCACATCTTCTCCCCTCCATCCCCATTCTCCCCCAACCCCCACCAGAGCAGAAGTGGCAGCTTCACAGAGCCTCCTACTTTGCATCCCACCTCAGAGCCTGGAGGGGGTGGGAAACGGCATATGTCCGTGTGGCCTATTATCCAGGCCCAATTAGTTGCTGGGACTGTGTCGGAGTGATGGGCCTGTGGCCACTGCGAGCGCTGCAGGGAGCGAACAAGGACAGAGGTCGTTAAAATCCTCCGGCAGAGCTCTGATGCCCACACCGTGTCCTGGCGCCTCAAAGACATCATACAGCGAAGGAACCATAGCAGACTTCCCTCTTGGCCCGTGTTAACTTAACTCTGGGTGACGCTACCCTAGAGATACACAGCACCAGCTCGTGGCGCCAGGGGTCAAAAGAAGGAAGGAAGAAGCAGGAGCGTCCTAAACGTGTCACTGTCCACAAGGGTTGGAGGTTTCCCACCCGCTTCCATCCCATCTGTGACTCTGGAATTCAATTAGATTTGTTGGGCACTTATTAATTGCTTACTGTGGGCATTGCTTGGGGCAGCTGCTGGGAATACACAGGGAATGGAGCTGGAGCCAGGCAGATGGGTGTTCACAACCCAGTGGCGACACTGTCACTTACTGAAGGGGTGCCCTCATCCCACTGCGGCTGAGATCCCTTCCCTGGAAAATGGGGAAAAGTACACCCACCTTAGAGCTATCGTGAGGGTTCAAAAGAGATGGGGGGAAAAAAAGAAAAAAGAAAAGAAAAAAGAGACAGAAAAGGGCTCAATGAACAAGAACTGCTTTTAGCATATGATAAATAAGAATGAGATAAGGTCCTTGTCTTTGAGAAGCTGCTGGCCCAGGGGACACAGTGCCCGCAGGAGCCAAAAGGAAACAGAAAGTGAAGCAGGGCTGGTGAGAGAGAAACATTCGAAATAAAAGGCCCTCTTTGTCTCCTGTTTACTCCTGATAATAAACACACAGGTACGCAAAACATTTTGCTTTTTCTTCTCAACTCTACTGCAAGAGAAAGGGCACCGTGCACGACAGTCAATGGCCCTGGCATAGGGGAGGCACGCTAAGGAGAGGTGGCGGCTGTGACATGTGGGGAAAAGAACCTGGAAATCCATCAACCTGGATTTTGTATAAAACATCCCCACTTTTTTTTTTTTTTTTTTTTTTTTTTTTTTTTTTTGCGGTA
>NW_006780610.1:4441192-4443186 GCF_000442215.2 Lipotes vexillifer | reverse complement strand
TTGCGGTATGCGGGCCTCTCACTGCTGCGGCCTCTCCCGCTGCGGAGCACAGGCTCCGGACGCGCAGGCTCAGCGGCCATGGCTCAGGGGGCCAGCCGCTCCACGGCATGTGGGATCTTCCCGGACCGGGGCACGAACCCGTGTCCCCTGCATCAGCAGGCGGACTCTCAACCACTGCGCCACCAGGGAAGCCCCAAACATCCCCACTTTTCAACGTTGGCTAACTCACTTAAAAAACTAATGGAACTTGCGATTAAATGGATGGGCAGTGAGGGCAGAGTTCAGAAAGAGAATCCCTTGAATTCCAGGCCACAGAGTTTGTCTTCAAGAGTGTAAACTATCAGAAGGTGTTGTAGTTTTAATAACAAGATTTGGAAAAAGTCTGAAGCAAATACAAGAGGTCTACAAGCCTCAACATTATAAGCCCTGAGGTCATGAGGGAGAATAGTGGGTAAGTAGGTATTTCGGCACCGATGAAGGGGGCTAGAGCAAGGCTCCGCGGAGGCTTAGGGACGGTTGTAACACACTGCCTGGGTGCATCGGACGAGGCTTTCTGGAAGAGGTGAGACGTACAATAGCACATGAAGTGTGAAAGAAAAAGAGAAAGAAGAAACTCAGCAAGAGGCCAAAGAAGGGAGGGCACAGATGGGGAGCACAGAAAAGACGCACGGGAGTCAGAAACAGCCCTACCTGCCTCGAGTTGGTAATGGTCCTGCAGGTGAACTGGTTTCTGTCTGGCTGGGTGAAGGGAGGGGTCTGCCAGTGGCTGGGGACTGGGCGAGCCAACCACAGTGTGAAGACCTGAAGGATGGGGGTCTTGTAATCCACCCTCGCCGCCCAAAGATGGGGTACTGAGGGCTGTCCTTGTATTACTCGCAGCTGCCAGGAAAGGGCACCCAGGGGGACCAGAGAATCCAGTGCCCTGGCTAGAGGAATGGGGGATAGGCTATGTGCATGAGAAAGGGGAGGGACTGGGCTAAGAAAGTCCTGGGCTAGAGGAATGGGAGCCAGAGATCCTCAGGGACTGACAGAGCTGGGTAGAGCCTTGTCCCAAGCTGGTTTCCCTACCCAGCCCACTCACCCCATTTTCTGCCCAAATCTGTATAAAGAGATTCAATAAATACTCCTGAGCACCTACTATGAACTGGGCACTCTGACAGGTCTCTATGTCCATTATTTAAAGTAACATCAGCCATCATGACGACGATGATGATGATATCGGCCACCATCTATGGAATGCTTCCTCTGTGCGCCTCACCCCAGGTTCTGCCTCCTCAGCTACAAAGTGAGGATAAAGTCTTTACCTCTTACATTTGCTGCATTAAGTGACTGAATGCCTGGAAGATGTTTAGCACAGTGTCTGGCACATTGTAAGCCTTCGAGGGGAGGGATCGCTATTATTATTTTCATGAATATAGTAACATTTCCTCAGCTCAGAGTGCTGGAAGCAGAGCCCAGCCAGATCTGCGCGGGGCTGCCACTCCCACCCCTGCTGCCACAGTCCTAGGTATCAGTGACCCCTGCACCTGTCCTGCAGGCTGAGGTCTCCCTCCTCCCACCACACCTGCCAAGGAAAAGGAGGGCAGCTCCACCCTCAGTGGGAGAAGGGGTTTCAGCTCAGCCACAGGGAAGCTCCTGGCCCCTTGGAGGCTTCTAAGGGAAAAGCCAAGACCAGACAGAGCCCATTTCTCAAGTCTCCCTGCCAGGCTGTCAGAGAGACCAAAGACTCACTGAAGGCCTGGCTGGGCAGAGGCTACAAGGGGAGCAGCCACCATCCACCCCTGAGGAGTGCTCGCTACCTCCAGGACACACAACATGCCTAGGGTTTTCTGGTCAAACCAGGGAACCATGAAATGGGGCTGGAGGCCCAGCTGAGCTCGCAGACAGCGGATGTGGCATCCATCGATGGAGGACTCAAGAAACAGATGCGTGGGCTTCCCTGGTGGCACAGTGGTTGAGAGTCCGCCTGCCGATGCAGGGGACGCGGGTTCGTG
>NW_006780610.1:4434196-4440873 GCF_000442215.2 Lipotes vexillifer | reverse complement strand
CCGAAAAAAAAAAAAAAAAAAAAAAAAAAAAAAAAAGAAATAGATGCGTGGCCCCAGGAAGGGTGGCTCATGCCCGTCATGGCCTGGCCTCCAGTGCTCGGGCCTGGGGCAAAGGGGATGCCCGGGCTTCTGGGGAGAGCCCTGGACCAGGAAACAGGACATTTGTTCTTTAACCAACCCTCCATGCTACATCGTCCTGTCCTTTCCTACCTGGACTATTTAAACAGCTTCCTGATGCCTGTCCACCTGCCCCCAGCTTCCAACCTTACACCTGCAGTCACATCACACGGCCACTAGGATGTCTTTTCAAAGCTACAATCTGGTTTTGTTGCTCCCCTTCATAAAGTCCTCAGTGGCTCCCCAGTGCCCTCGGGCTAAAGTTCAGCCTGCTTACCTTGGGTTATCCAGCCTTCCATACCCCCACTACTCAGGCCTTATTTGTTTAACATGCCCTCTGTCTGCTCCATTCACATCAGACTTGCTTGAATTTTTTAAACACTAGTTTCAAACGTATGAAATTGCTGACATTTGACCATGTTTGACCTCCAAAGCTCATAGAGTTTCAACTTAACACAACTGTCTGTGCCTTGGGCATTTGTACGTGCTGTTCCCTCTGCCTAGAACATACCCCTCACTCCTCCCCATCGCCATCACCTAACCACCACTTTCTCTTCCCTCAGGTCAAAGCACAGATGTCACTTCCTTGGGGCAGCCCTTCCTGATGTTCCCCTGGCAGCCCACACTTCCTTCTGCAACACACTTTGAGCTCGTAATGACTCTTCTTTTGAAAATTTTTATTTATTTATTTTTTATATAGCAGGTTCTTATTAGTTATCTATTTTATACATGTTACTGTATATATGTCAATCCCAATCTCCCAGTTCATCCCACCACCACCCACTCCCCACTTTCCCCCCTTGGTGTCCACACGTTTGTTCTCTACATCTGTGCCTACTTCTGCCTTGCAAATTGGTTCATCTGTACCATTTTTCTAGATTCCACATATATGTGTTAATATACGATATTTGTTTTTCTCTTTCAGACTTACTTCACTCTGTATGAGAGTCTCTAGGTCCATCCATGTCTCTACAAATGACCCAATTTTGTTCCTCTTCATGGCTGAGTAATATTCTATCATATATATGTACCACATCTTCTTTATCCATTTGTCTGTCGACGGGCATTTAGGTTGCTTCCATGCTATTGTAAATAGTGCTGCAATGAACATTGGGGTGCATGTGTCTTTTTGAATTATGGTTTTCTCTGGGTATATGCCCAGTAGTGGGATTGCTGGGTCATATGATAATTCTATTCTTAGTTTTTTAAGGAACCTCCCTACTGTTTTCCACAGTGGCTGTATCAATTTACATTCCCACCAACAGTGCAAGAGGGGTCCCTTTTCTCCACACCCTCACTAGCATTTGTTGTCTGTAGATTTTCTAATGATGCCCATTCTAACTGGTGTGAGGTGATACCTTCGTAATGACTCACTGATGTCTGTCTTTCGCTACATTGCAAGCTCCATGAGGCCAGGATCACGTATGTCTTGCTCACCCTGCAGTCCTGGCAGCTCACAGAGGGCTGGAATACAACATGTGCCCAGAAAAGGCTCACTGCACGTGTGAGAACGACCAACTGCACGTGTGAATCAGAGGACAAAACTCTACCTCGACCAGCTGTGTGACTTCGGACCATCCATCTCCCTCAGACATCAGTTTCTACATCTGCAAAAGATGGTCACCATCCCTACGTCAGAGAGACATGCAAATTAAGTGACATCGGACATGCCAGTGTATTTGGCATTATACTGCTCATAAATGTTGATGGGCCCTCCCTGGAGCTGGCTGCAGCCACCAGGTTCCTTTCTGACCCAAGGGTACTGCCAAGGGATGAACTGCTGTAGCACACATGCAGGGAAGGGTCTGACTTTAAGAATATTCTTTGCAACCACCATGCTGAGCTCAGCCTTAATGGAGTTTATGTAACCCAGAGCAGGCACAGTCCTGGTCTTTCAGGGAACTCAGAAAGCCCAAATTGTTATAGCACCTCTAACTGCACAGTTGAGGATACCTAGAATTTCATATAGTGAAAGGAATTCAGAGCCCCTCTGAAACATCCCAGGCCAATCTGTTCTTTGAACATCTCCCATAGCAAGAAAACTTCACTACGCCCAAGGTATCTCACTTAATCTTCAAAGATCACTGACTACAAGACAGCTGGTGTTGAACCAAATTCCGCCTTCTTGGACCATAACCCAACTGGCCTCAATTCTCTCCCGGGACCTATAGGATCAGGTTTGTCCCCTCTTCTATGCCGCAGTCCTCAAAGATTGAGAGATAACCCCTCCTGACTTCACGTCTCCAACCTCTGGTCTTTGAGCATCCTCTCTGGCACTCAGTCTCCACACCTGTATGATGGGAACAGCACATACTACAGCTTACTCCTCTTTGGGTGGGGCTAAGACTGATGAGGAGAAAGAATTAGCATCTTTGCTCAAAGAGTGAGGCTGCAGGAGCTCCACCCCTTCCTTACTACAGGCCTCAGATCCAGATCTGGGATCACATTAGCTCCCGGAAAAAGCTGCTTTCGGCTGGATGACTCAGGCTCAAAGGCTGTCCACTCCCCCCAGCCTCTGGGAGAAATTGATGCCTACACGGATAGATCACGCCCATGGATTAGGTAGATAAAGAAATTGATTATTCCATAAATCATTGTCTCCATGAAAAAAAAAATCCCAATTTTTTTAAAAAGGAAAATATTATAAATCTGTCCAAACCCATGTGACTGAAAGTGCAGCCATTTCAGCTTAATTGTCTGAGAGCTTCTTTGCTACACCCCCAGGAAAAAAAAGCCCCTGAAGCTACTAGCTCCCAATTATCTTACTCTGTAGACGTTTCCTCCCAAACCCCTTTGAACGGCCAATGTCACATCATGGATGAGATGGCTTTACACAGCAGCAAGAAGACTCTGAATTGGCCAGAAAGAACTTTCTCACCAAGGAGACAGAATCGTATCCTTTGGAAACATGAAAAATTGGATACTAAGCCCTGTTAACCTTTTCCTTGCTACTTACACGTGTACCCACGCTATCCAGGCAAGTTAAGTCACTTCTATCAAGAGACCGAGAACTGGCCAAAATGAACCTTGGGTGGGGCTTGAGGATGGGGTTTGACAGCTCAGGGGTGAAAAAACTCTCAGAACAATATAAATGATGAAATGATTTAGGAGCAAGGGCAAGAACAAGGGCAGGACTGAAGCGTGAAAGGGAAGAGATGTGGCTTCCCAGCTGGCTCTACTGTGTGATTTTTACCTTGTCTCTTGTCTTCTCTGAGCCTCAGTACTCCTCCCCAAAACACAGGAGAACAAGGAAGATCTAAGTGCAGGGCTCTAGCCTGAACTATATGAACCAAACTGTTCAAGGAACCATGGCTATCAATTAAGGTCACCTATTTGGACCTACCATGAGGCCATTCAGATGCCACCAGGTCCAGAGACGCTGAGCCATCCCCCCAGACCCCCACAATCCCCTGCCCTGTGTACTCTGCAGTACACAGAGCGGGCGATCCAGAAATGTTTGGTGAATCAATGAGTCAGCCCAAAGAGCATGTGAAAAAGACAGGAAATAAACACTAAATTACAAGCAGCATAAAAATAGCCACATTTCCAAAGCAGATTTTTCTGATTCTAAGAATCCAAGCAGGAGCAGCAAAAACCCCAATCCCTTCTCACTAAGATGTCTCAATCCAGGGTCCCTGGAGTAGCCTTACTCTGTACATACCACAGCCCACGTCTTTCCTGCCCAATCCGGATCTTTCTATCTGCAGTATGACTTCAAGGTGTCATCTTGCCTCCTAAATCCTGGGAGCCCATTTACCTAAGCCTCCCTCCTTGTTCAGAGGCCAATGCCAATTCATCAGACTCTATCTTTCTAACGCTCTCAGCCTCCTATGCCCTTGGCTTCGAGTCCAGGTGTTTCAACCACTCTCAGTACCCCAGTGATGGACAAAACTCCCCCTTTCTCTGAGGTATGCTGAGGTTGCTCATGGCATGACTTTCCTGGCTGGGAGAGACCTTTGTCAACACGCAGCCCGATCACAAGGCTTCTCAGACACATCCAGGTGGTGGGGCACCTGTTTCTGCTGGGGTTCTTTGGGGAATGCCACAAAGCTGTGACACATTTAACTCCCATCACCTGAACGAGGAGTAATTTTATTTACTAGCAGAAAATATGGCTCTATTATAGGTATACACGGCTCCATGATTCAGGAAATAATAACACACAAAATACTTTTAAGAAATCACATTTAGCGGGATAAAAATACATAACATAAGCCTACTTACCAAATGCAATGTGAAAGATGATGCTGACAAGCTGAGCAAAGATGCTTGGTATCAGGTGTGATATTTGACGGTGGAATGTTCACTCACTTTGTCGTCTGCTACTGCTCCCTAGCAGACAAGCCATACAAGGCACCAAAGGTTTGAGAACAATTATGTGGGAGGAAAAAAAAAGGAAAAATTCTATCCATTCACTCCATTTTCTTTTACTGTGAGCTACTCGATTTGAACGACCACAAATAATAGTTCTTACTAGCCTACTGTGTACCTGTTCAACACCTCAGTCTGGTTTACGAACAGCAAAGTCCTAGAGGAATAGCATTTGGAAAAAGAATGCCTGTTTAGCAAGACCTTACAATAACCACATCGCCTCTACTGTAAGAATCCGCATGCAGGTGGCGCCCACTCACTACCCCAGGGCCTGGCTGCTCTCCGTGGTGCTGAACGCAGAGGTTGCGGTGGACCTTAATTTCCCTGCCGCTCCCAGGACTACACAGGGTGTCATCACTATCTACGAGCTTTTATAAACACATATGAATGTGATTTGTATCTCTCCCTCAATGTGAAATAGAGGTTTTGTAGGTCTGTTTTGCCACACTGAAAAATATAGTCTCTTACGACTGCAAATTTAAAGCTTCAAATGTGTGCAGATTTGTGTGTGTGTAATAAGAAAGTGGATGCGATTTTCTTAATAGACTGGGGGTGGGTCAGGGACCCATGTTTTCATCTGATTTCTCCATGGCTCACCAAGGGATGTGGCACAAGTCACTTCCCCTTTTCATTCCTCAGTCTCCCAACCTGTGAGAGAAAAGAGTGGGGCAGGTACTGTACTCCTGTAGTTCTGACATTCGGAGTGCCTCCACTTGTGTTCTGGTTCTTCCACGGACTCAGAGACTGTCAAACAGGATGAGCTTGCCTGGCCTCCTCCAACACAGGAAGATTTTCTGGATCCAGAGGAAGAGACGAGGCTCAGCTTCTCTTGTAAGAAGCCAGGGATTCAATCTCTCTGCTCAACTCTCCCCCAGGCCTCAGTCCCCATGGACCAGCCATAACTAAACCTGAGAGTTCACCCATATTTTATTTACTGATTCGATGTTACGAGACAAGTAAAATAGATGGCTGTCACCTCTATTAAACTGGGCAGGAAAAATGGCGATGTAGGCAACAGGCTCTTTCTGCTCACAATGTGTCACCTGTTTCCTTGGGGAGAGAAGCAAGAAAGGGGAGGTCCTAGTCTCAGGGGAGAGCCCAGTCCTGTCATGTTCAGGAGGGGAAGCTCGGTGCTCCCATGCAAACCTGTCCCACCCTCACTCTCAGCTACACGAATTCTGTAGACAGGTCAGCCCAGTCAGCCGGGAATTGGGACCATCACTTAAGCCCTCAGTTTCCCCACTGATCCAAAGTAAAGTCACTGTAGTCACTCACCAGGCTTGGGATAAAGAATGGCTGTTGAGCCCCACTTTAGGAAGCTTGTGCCTGAGAAGCAACCCTTCCATTGGTCGTCCCTTACAAGTACACAAACACACACACACGCACACGTTCACACTCGCTAAACCCATTGTGGATGGCGTTTATGCTCCCAGGGTTAAATGGCCCAGGCTGACTGTCTATACAGCCTGACTCTCCAGGTTAACTGTCAACACCTCACTTGACACAAACCTGTCACGTAAACCTGTTGTCTACACATCCCGGCAGGATCCAGTGATGTGGCGTAAACAGGAAAAGGAGAAGCCTGACCTGTGGCTGGTGGTAGCACAAGTGGCACAGCTACAGTTCTGCCTGGAAGCTAATTGAGTGACCCTTCTGTTGAGGATGGAACCGCAGAAGTTCTCTTCCGTGGTTCAGTTCCCAGAGGGAGCAGCAGAGATGCTGAGGGGCAAATGGGAAGGAGAGAGGGGAGACGTCAGAAAAGACAGGAGGATCGTGGTCTTTTCTTTTGCCTCCTCTTGAAGTCGACAGCTTGTGCCTCTCTAGAGAAGAGAATCATCATGATATGAACCAGACAATGGATATAAAGATGAGTTCTAGGCCTGAGAAAGAAAGGCCCACTCCCCTAAACACTCGAGCTCTGCCCAGCAGACCTCACGGGAGAGGTCTTGGCATAGAAGGTGCTGAACTGATGGAGCAGAACACCACCATGGACAGCATTAGGACACTGACTTCACAGAAGAATCTAACAATGTCTTTCATGAAATCCTTGTTGACAATATGGAAAAAGTGTTGAGCTGAATGAGAAGGTTAGGAAGGTTAGGTGGACTTATATTCAAATCACTGTATGTATCAAGGCATTCACTGATTTAACAGATAGTTATTAATCACCTATTGTGTGCCACACACGA
>NW_006780610.1:4421344-4434094 GCF_000442215.2 Lipotes vexillifer | reverse complement strand
TTAACAGATAGTTATTAATCCCCTATTGTGTGCCACACACGACGCTAGATGCATTGGGAAAGTGGTGAATAAGCCAGCTGTGGTCCACGCTTGTCTCTAAGAGAGCTTCTCTCTAAGGTAACCAAGGATTACAATTCAGTAAGTGCTATGACAAAGGAAGTTCAGGGTACTGTGGTGACTCACAGAAGGATGTGGGAGTCGAGAAAGGCTTCCTGGAGGAAAATACATGTTTGCTGAGACCTGAAGGATAACTAGAAGTCAGCCGGAAAGAAGAGCAAGGCAGAGGCCAAGTGTGAGGGAAGCCACAGTGCTTTCTGGGGACTTGGATGTTTGGTACAGAGGAGCAGAGAGTGTGTGTGAGGCAAGGAGGGACAGTGCATGAGTCTGGAGGTGCCAAGCACGGCAGGTCATAAAGGGCCTGAAAGCACGAGGAACCCAGTGGGATTTCAGAGCTGGTTAAAGAGTAGGGTAGTGGATCTAAGACCAGTGAATAAGCCAACAGACTCTGACATTGGTCATTTCCTGCCTAATGTGTTGATGGCAGGGACGGCTGAAGTGAGGGAAGGCATGCTCATCCCAGGCTCAGATGGCACGAAGCATGCCAGACAACAGAAAGGACTTTGCCACAAACTCCACTGTCCACATCCGCGGTTCCCAACCTCAACCATACTGCAGGCCAATAACCACTTACTTCTCTATCACAGGCCCCTGGAGCAGGCCGAGGAGGAAGAAGAGGGTGAAATCCATGCCCACCTCCCAGGGATGGATAGATGGGAACAGGCTTTGGTGGTCCAGAAACAAAGAGCCAGAAAAACTGCCTGAAGGTTCAATGATAGGATTTTCCAGGGATAAATGACAGGTCTTGCCTTCAGCCTCAAAAGATCAACTGCCAAAGAGAGGATGAGAGAAGTGATAGATCGGCCGCGATGCCTGTGTAAAAGACCTTGTGATCTCAAGAGACCACCAGCCCAGTATGAATCAACAGAGTGAAACGGCTGCAGAAAAGCCTGAAATAATCTGAGGGTGTATAAGTAGACACCAATGCTGAGATGTGAGGAGAGGATGAGTTTACTGTTTTTAATACATAAGCAGGACTGTGGTTAGCTCTGGACACCATGCTGAAAGAATTCGTTATCTTCAGTCCGGAGAAATGCCTTTACATTTCTGTAGGGTTGCACTGTGGGACAGGGTGCAAATCCAAACCAGAATCAGGGGGCGGGGTAAGCGTAATAGTAAGAGCAAAGGATAACATTTATTGAGTGCTTACCATGGCTGTAGTCTAAACATATTATGTGCATTAACTGATTTAAACCTTATAAAAACCCCGTAAGGCAGGTATTATTATTATTATTATTATTATTATTATGAGATTAAATAATTTGCCCAAGATCACACGGGTGGGAAATGATGGAGGCAGCCCTCAGACTCAGGCTGTTGGATTCCAGAACCTGTGAGCTTATCCACAAGTTAGATTGCTAAAATGTATTCAGAATTTCCTTTGGGCCAGTCATGTTAATTCTCACAATGATCCCATGAAGTCAAATCTATTACTATCCCCATTTTACAGGTGAGGAAGTCTAGGCTTAGAGAAGTTAGGTGACTTACCCAAAGTGACACAGCCTGGAAGGAAGGAATGAGAGCTCAAACTCAAGACAGATGGATTTCAGAACCTATACTCTCAATGTCCAAGTCCTATTGCCTTCCCCAGAACTGCAGGAAAACCAATTTTAGGGGAAATTTTGCAACAAAGATTGGAGTGGGCCCATACATTTGCAATAAAGAACAAAGCACGGTTGAAAAGCAGTGAGTTTCCTGTTACGGGTGGTATTCAAGCAGAGACTAGATATCCACCTATGGGGGGCAGGGGGCGGTCCTCCAGTGACTTAGAACAGTGGTACTTAAAGTGTAGTCCTCAGATAAGCAGCATCAGCATTATCTGGGAACCTATTAAAATGAAAATTCTCAGGCCTCACCCAGACCCACTGAATCAGAAGCTCTGGGGGTGTGGGACCCAGCAGTCTGTATTTTACCGAGCGCTCCAGGTGATTCTGATGCATGTTAATGTTGGAGAAGCAGAGGCCTAGACTGACCCCTGGGGTTCTTTTCAGCGTGGATTCCGTGATTCTTCACCACAGACAGGAAATGTGATGCCTGGAGCCCTGGGAAGGCCTTGGCTCCCTGCTCCGGCTTTTCCGCCCAATTGGGCAGGCTTTTTGGAATAGCATATTTCAGTTCTGCAAAGCAGATGCAGGAAGGCTTTGCAGAAGTCTCTCTCGTTCCTATATTTAAAGAGCTCATCCCTGCAGTGGTTCTGAGAACTCTATAAACCCCCTTCCATCGCAGCCTGTCTGCATCAGTCCCTTTATTAGCACAAGACCTAATTGTCTCCTATGGATTGGAACGCTCTTCACACAAACTGGAATCTTAGCTCCATCTCCCTCCTCTTTTTCCCTCTGCCTTCCTTAACCACCATTCAGCATAGCACCAAAGGATTTGAAGTGGAAGCTGCCACTCCCCCCCCCAGATATCACTCCATCTCATTATCTCCGATCTGTTAACATCACCATGGGGACTCTCTCCTCCCCCGCTTTTGTGGCCTCATTACCTGGTGTCTCCCAGCAGAGCCAGCAGTGTCTATTCCCTGGGGCCCAGCCTCCAGCTGCAGACCCTCTCTGCACTGGCTTGCTCCGGAAGCAAGCTTGGACTCCACATCCAAGAGGACTGATTAGGACTCCCTGGACCAATCCCTCAAGAGCATCCCATAACCAGGGTCTTCCCAGCTCTGCATACATGCAAAACACATTTCAGTTAAAACACTGCAAATGTAGGGAAGGACCAACACCCCGTGGGCTTCAGGTGTGTGATAAATAACAGGCCAGGAGGAGTCTGGGAGCTTCTGGACATATAGGAGCATCCTCAGAAGAGCACCCCTCTTGCTCCCTAGCAGGGAGCAGATAACTGTGGCAGGTAGCTGTCACAGGCTGCCAGAGACATCCATTCCACTGCTGGGCATATGGGTATGTCAGAAATGGGCAAATTCCATGTACTGAGCTGCATGGGGTACTGATCACAAGGTTGGCACAAGGCAGACGGTATATAAGAAGCAGATAGCCTCAGAGCTCAGAGTCTGATGGTGGAGACACAGCCTCCACCGTTGGGGAATCCTTTTTCTCCTAACATTTATTATCAGGCACTGTGCAAAGAGCTTTATATACTTTATCTCCTTTAATCCTCACAACAACCCTGTGAAGACCCTGTAAGATTCAACCATATGAAATTTTTATAGGTCAAATATGGTTTGACCTATAAACCATAGCTGAATATGGTTTAACCCAATATTAATTTTTCTTCCTTGTGGAAGAAGAAATGGAGGCTCAGAGGTGAAGTGACTTGCCCAAGGTCACACAGCTAGCACGTTAGACTCCCACTCAAACTCAGATCCACCACATTTCATCAAACCCGAGACATACCATCATGTTTTAAGGTGCCAAGAAAGAAAAAATCCTGCAAGTAAACTCGGACTTGACATGTCAGACACAGACTGATTTTGGAGATGTGAAAATGTGGGGTGAAGAGTCAATCTTAGAATCAATGAAATATATTTTTTGACTCCGAAAACTTCTTTACTAGAGAAAGCCCTGCACATACCTACAAGTATAGCTACAGCCAAGGCCAGTGAGCATTAGTGAACAAAGTACAAAGGCCAAAGGAAGCAAGGAGAGGAGCGTGGGAACCCGAGCTTTGAGGGGAGGTGAGGGGAGAGCCTGGCTGGCGCTGAGGTGGTGTGGACCCTGACGGTAATTCTGAAGGAAATAAACCAAGGTAAGGTGGGGGCCGAGTGCTCAGGGGCCCAGCAGCTATAAAATGTGGCTGAAGGGAAACAAAAGCAAAATCAGAATGACCTGTTGTCCTCAAACCTAGTGCCCTTGCCCTCAACCCAGTCTTCTCGCCTCTCTCAATCACACTCAATTAGGATTTGGTGTCTGGAGCACAACGAGAAGCAGAAGAAAACAGGGACTTCAGAACAAACACAGGTGCTAACAGGTACAGGCCAGTGAGGCACCTGGGGCACAAAATTTAAGGAGGTGCTCACTGTCACGTTCAGTCATGCAAGAGCAGGGTCACCACTTGACAGCCTCCTTAAATCCTGCTCCCCTGCCGCCTCCCTCACCTCACCCCAGTCCCGCCCTGTGCTGGTGTCAGACTCCTCTCCTCCAACGAAATCAAGAAGAAATGCTGATATTTGAACAGCATTTAAGCTTTTGTGGAATGACATCCCATCTATCTGACTCCATGAGGCAGGAAGTCTCATCCCCATTTTACAGATGGGGAAACTGAGGCCCTGGAAAATAACATGACCCCTCCAATCGTGCCTGTTCCGAATCTGTCACTTCTGTGGGCACTCTGAGCAGTGCAGTTTCCCCACTTCGAGAACAGGTCAGTCCCTGCAGCCACCATAACCCAGTCTCTCTGTGTCCCCTGGAAGAAAGAACAAGGTGTAGGAGAAGGGCAGGTGTGGGCTTTCCTCTGCTCTTGCAGACGTGGCATGGGGAAGGGGGGACTGGGCAGCTCTTGCACCCAGGTCCCCACATCCAACCCACAGTGTCTGTGGGACAGCAACACATATTCCTGGGCCCAGTGTCAGAGGACCTTACCCTCCTATCATCCACCAGTCTCAGTTCACAGCAATGCAGGTTCTATTTAGAAGGTTGGAGTGTGACTCTTGCTTAAAGATGAAATGACCATAAAACCTATTAGCCTGGAAAGGATGTTGGAGGGAAGATGGGATTGGGAAGGAAGGGAGGACAAGAACTAATTTGCTGGCCACCTTCTCTGGCCAGGCCACTAGCTGAAGAGGATGAAGGGAGACACAGACACAGGGCCCTGGGATTTCCTCAACGCTCCGGAAGGCTGAGCTGAGGAGGGGCAGGATGATGCGGCCCAGCTGTCTTTGAGGACAGCCTGGTGGCTGCCAGGGTGACATGTAGGCTGGAGTCTCCAGAGTAGAGGGATTCCTGTGGGTGGACTGAACACAACCAAGGGAGAGTCCAACCTTTATTTCGGGCTCAGATTAAAGTGTTAGGCAGAGGGCTTCCCTGGTGGCGCAGTGGTTGAGAGTCCGCCTGCTGATGCAGGGGACATGGGTTCGGGCCCCGGTCTGGGAAGATCCCACATGCCGCCGAGCAGCTGGGCCCGTGAGCCATGGCCGCTGAACCTGCGCGTCCGGAGCCTGTGCTCCGCAACGGGAGAGGCCACAACAGTGAGAGGCCCGCGTACCACAAAAAGAAAAAAAAAAAAAAAAAGCGTTAGGCAGAGTCCAGACGCCCAGACAAGGTGGGGTGTAGTCAGTGTACGGTTGTGCGTTGCACATGCGGGAGGGGTGGGAAAGACCATCCATACCTTTCCTCTACAGGAAGCATAACTACCACTTGGTCCATCAGCAAGGAGAGTCTGACGCTGAAAACCGGCACTGGTAGGGTTAAATGTTGTGAAGCCCATACAGCCCAGGCCTCTGAGGCCGCACTCAGCACCCAGAACCATGGGGGGAGGGGGCGTTGCACTCAGCGCATATGAAAATCAGTGCTTCCCATCTTCTGACTACACAGACAGTTAAAAGCACAGGATCTGGGGTCAGGCCGGCGGGAATTCTTATCCTGCATCCACCACTCACTGGCCACGTGATCCTGGGCAAGTGACCTCACCAAGCTTAGTTTCTTCATCTGCAAAATGAGGATAATGTCTGCAGGGTGTTTGTGAAGGCTAAACCAGATGGTGAGAAAAAAAAAAAATGCGACAGCTACATGTCTCGAGCACTTACTAGTCACATTAGCAGTCACCGTTTGAAAAGCACAGTCCCTGGCAGCTAGTAAATGCTCAATAAACCAGGGCCATTGCATTGCGGTTGTGTGTTGTTTTCCTATTTTGATTTCGCTCCAGACCCAGGTGGGGTCCCAGGCAGGAGACGCACGGCCACCTCAGCACAGGCACACTGCCCCCTGGCGCTGCTGCTGGGGAATCAGCACCTGCGAGAAGAGCTATTCCAGCCAACAAGTCCAAGGCCTGTCTGCACTAGTCCCACCCCTGGCCCACCTGTCCATCCAAAGCTCCTCGGGAGGACAAGCCAGGGCCTGCTGGGGGCAGGCCCCAGAGGAAGGGCCCTGCTCCTGGAGTTTCAGTCCTCTCTGCTGCCAGGCAGGGCCTGGGGAGCCCAGGGCTCGTCTCTGCTGCTGCCCAGCCGAGGGGGAACATCAGCTCTCTTGGTTCCCTCTGGAGGGTCCTGACAGCAAGGCAGGTTGCAGGCAGAAGCAGCAGGAGGCAGAGGCTGGGGCAGCTGACTGCGACAGACTGGACGAAGCCTGGCCTCAGCAGATCAGAAACAGTCCCAGTGGTGGAGCACAACCAGGTCTTCCCCTAAAAGAGCAGCCCTGAGCCTCCTCTGCCTATGACCTTGCACGCCCCCACCCCCGAGGATGGGGTTGTTCTTGTACCCATAGGGCATCTGTGCCTCCCCCCTCCCCACGGAGGTGGCTGTTTCCTGGGGCAGGGACACGGGGCCTGTGGGAACGTGGGGACTCATCTAGCTGTGAAACCTACAATGGCACTGACAGGGAGGCTCACAGGCCCCACAAAGGATCCTAAAGGCAGCCAAGCAGCCTTGCGTTTTGAAGGGTGGGATGAAGAGCTGCCCCTCAGAGCCCTTTTGAAAGAGCACGGTGGGCTGGACTTCTGAAGTCAACTGTCATGCCGGCAGCAGGGGGATGCAAGTGACCTTGGAAGGGCCTGGTCGGGACACTGTGCTGGCTCACCCCGCATCAACCACCTCTAAAAACCCCAGATCATCCTGACGTCAAAAGACTGTTTAGCACAGTGCAAGGCAGGCATCAAGAAGAAATGAAACTCCAGCTCGAGAAGGAGGGAAGCCCGGGCTGACAGGAGCAGCTGGGCTAGAAAGTGGAGGCAGAAATTCCTGAAGTTAATGCTTTCTAAGGCCCCTCGGGCCACTCCCAGGTCTTGTCTGAAGCTATTTGCTTCCAGGGGGGAAAACCCTATTGATCTTCATTCAGCGCCTGTCTGCTCAACACGGCGGGATGTTTCAGCGCATCACCAGTCACCGTGAGAAATTTCTCATTGTTTTACGCATAGCAGCTCCCAAACTCAGGAGACGAACGTTCAGGACCATTTGGATGAACTGATGGCAGGAGATGCAGACAGGGCTGACCTGGGAACTCTGGGTGAGGGGACCTCACGCCCCTGGGACAGACTGCAGTACCCGCTACCCCGCGCCACCCCCCTCCTCCACCCCTGCCCCCAGCTCAGGCTCAGAGCCTCGAAACTCTTTTGCTCTGTCTGTAGATGGTCAGAGGGGCCGGTGCTGAGCCAGCCTTTCCTTCCCACCTCCCACCCCTCCACACACACCTGCTTTATGTCTCTGCAGTCATTTGGCTCGGAACCTCCCCCTCTGGCTGGCTAGAGATCACCATCGTCCACTCGAGCTCCCCAGCTACCGCCCCACTGTCTGTCTCCCTTTTCAAATTCCAGGCTGGCCCTCTATCCTACAGTATGTATGTAACACGAGGGATGATCTAGCCGTGAAACTTACTATGGCACTGACAGTCCCCACCAGCCTGCACTACAGGGAACTTTGAAACCACAGAATATCCCCAGCCATCACGGCCAACTCAATAGTTTACAGATGGGAAAACTGAGGCTCCCGGTTGGTGGGAGAGTGTAATTTGACCAAGATGGCTCAGGAAATTGGTGGAAGGCAGAGCAGAAAACCCAGGCCTCCTGGCTCCCAGCCCAGGGCCCCTCCACTTCAGCTTCTAGGTCAAGTAACCAGGAAATCCAGGTCCCCACATGAGGCCACTGAAGCACTGAGAAGACCCGTGCATTAAGCTGCTTTCTGTGAGTTAAGACGAGGATCCATCTGAACAATAATAACGATGATAATAATAATAATAAAATGTTGAACAATATGCCTTGAAAACCTTCAATAAGCAACACTTGATAACCACACGCAGAATACATCTTCCACGTATTCATATAAAATAATCAATGATCATTTTTTTCCTGCATACTAAAATCCAATTACTCTCTCTCCCTCGCTCTCTTCCTTACTCTCCTTTGTTACTTGCAAACCATCCAAGCAATCAATGCCTTGACCTCTCCCTCTGATAGACACAATTACAAAAAGACAGAGCAATGCAATTCATCTATTCAAGACGGATTGTTTGAACACTCTGTCACACTGCTGAGCTATCCATCTCCTTGTCTAAGAGGAAATTTCAGCCCCCAAAAAAAGGCACAAAGAGAGGGAGCGGGTACGCTGCTCCCCAGCCCAGAGAGCCCCTTGCACACCTGCAGGAAACCCCTCTCCCAGGCTGGTGCTAGGCGACGCCTGGCTGCTGTGCAAGGATTCGGCTGTCAGCGCAGCCAGCTCAGGCACCAGTCTTGGGAACCAGAAGCACCCAGCACACGCCGGAGCCCAATTTCCAAGGCCTCAATTCCTGCGGCCCTAGCCAGAGCCCTGAGATCCCAGGGGTGGGGAGAGAGAGAAAAAGGGAGATGGCATCAGCCCCAGCCAAGATGCTGTGTTTGGGTTTCAGCATGAGATTCTCTGTGTGTGTGTGTCTCTCTCTGTGCCACGTCCACTGTAGCCCCCGGCTCCAGCTGAGACTCCAGCCTGTGCTCAGAAGGACAGAAGTTCAGCTCCCCAGGAAGCTCCAGAGAAGCCCAGGGGCCTCAGAGCCTTCCCATCCTCCGTCCAAGCTGGCACAGCTCCGGCAGTCATGTTCGGCATCGGCCCAACACCCCAGTCCTCGGGCTGGGAATCAAATGGGGCAGGGCTCTTGGATATAACTGGCTTGGGCCAACACGCTAATTAATCCTGGGGCTTAATACGAAGAAGATTAGAAGAGAGGAAGGCTTTGCCATCCTTAATTGCATTATTACACGGTGAACCCAAGAAAGGGCGGGCAGGCTTCGGGCTTCCCCTCAGGGCAGTGAGGAGTCCTCCAGCGCAAGTCAGTTTCACAGGAAGAGGGAGCGGGTGAGGATACATCATCCTGCCCCTCCTCAGCTCAGCCTTCCGGGGCTTCCCTCACCTGCTCCTTCTCTTCCTGGGCCCCCAAAGACTGCCACCCCTGACACTGGCCTAGGTGTATGCCCATCCCACCCCTGTGGAGGAAGGGCCACGGAAGAGGGGCCTGCAATGCATGGGCTGGGTGCATAGGACCTTTTGGGTCCCCCTCTTTTCTCCCAAGGGCACCCTACCATGCAGGCCCACAAAAAAACAGAGGGAAAGGAGCAGGGAATAAAAGGAAAAACTGGCCCACTACTAGGGGGCTGCCTGCTCCTGGAATGGTGACCAAACGGGGCGCTGGGGCAGGCAAAGGTGCAGAGATAGAAGAGATATTTTTGTCTTGCCAGGAGCAGACTGGGCTGCAAAGGGTTAAGCCTGGTCGAGGGCTGTCCCCAGAGTCGGGTGCCTGGATTCCTCTGCCTCCAATGTCTGCCTGCCAGGGTCCTGGGCATAAACGGAAAGACCCCAGCGTGGGCAGAGCTGAGGACTGTGCTCTACCCTCGTCCAGATGTCCAGTTCAAGAGGATCTGGAATCCAGGAGAGAGACAGATTTCTGACTGCCTCCTAGGAAAACCTCAAGTAGAGAAACCAAGCTCGACACTGGTTCCCTACCCCCCCTCACGGTGCTGGCAGCCCAGAGTCCGAGCCTAGATTAGAGCCACAGGGGAGGAAGGTGGCCCAGGCTCAGCAGAGCTCTGGCCTCCTTGTGCCAGATGCTGGTGGTGGCGCCTCGCGAACCCAGGCGGCCCAGGTCTCCGGCCTGGTGGCGGGCGCAGGGCCTGCGTGGCGGAGGCTCCCGCGTGGCCAGGCCGGGCCCAGCCCTGGCGGTCTCGGGCCTGGAACACTCGGAGGCATCCCGCACAGCCCGGAGCGCTGCCTACAGGATGCCTCAACAAAGTTAAAGCCCCGAGTAAGAGACTCCGGCGAGAAGAGACGCGGGGACGCCAGAGCCCCAGAACGCCGCACGCAGCCCCGCCGGCCGCCGCCAGTTGCGGAGGGATTTCGGCTAACTTTAAAATCTACTCGCATCCCTCTTGTCGCCTTTCCTGGCTGCTCTGGGCGGGCTCCGTCGTTCCCTTCCCCCTGCCTGCGCTGCCCCAGGCAGAGGAGAGGCCTCGGCCGCGACGGATGGCTGGAGCGACCGGCGGGGGCCGCCCCTCCCCTGCCCCGCGCCACGGGGCTGAACGGGGGCCACCGAGGCCGAGGGCAGCCACCGGGAGAGAAGACCGGCCGCCCTTGTCATGCGAAGCCGGATCCTGCGTCCCTGCCGCCGCCGCTCGAGCCCTGACCCAGGTGGGGGCGAGGGGCCCTCGGGGAACGAGGAAGGAAAAGAAGTTGGCGCCTTCCCCAGGGCTGCCGCTTCGCGGAGAAGCCGGGTCCCAGAACTCGGTCTGCGGCCGGTCCTGCTGTCAATGGCCGGGAAATGCGCCCGCGACGCGGGCTGCGACCGGAACGCTTCGCTACACTCTGCCAGCTCTGGCCTCCCAGAAGCGCGCCAAGGGCCTCTCGCCCGCCGCACCCCGTCTGCCTCCTCTCCAATAAGTAAGGCCCATGACCCCGGCTTTGGAACTTTGTCCTCACCGGGACGAGCTGGTGGTCACCCGGCCCCGGCAGCGCGGAGAGAGGGTGGGAAATCTCTTGGGATCGCGTACAGTGGCCCCCCCGTTCCCGCCCCCGCCCGGGCGCACGGAGACCCCCGGCTCCGGGGAGCCCTTACCGATCCGGATGACGTGGGGCATCCCGCGCGAGTCCGGGATCCAGAAGGCGCACACGAGGAGCCCGGCCCAGTATTCCCAAACCAGACTCCGGAGGCGCCGCCAGGGAGCGGTCATCGTTGGGCGCCGCCGAGCGTGCCCGGGGCGCGGCCGTGGCGGGCTCCCTGGGGCGGCAGCTCTAGGCGCGGGCGCGCAGCAGCCCCCGAGGCGCCGCCTGGCCCAGCAGCCCGGCTCCTGAGCGCCGCTGCGAGTGGGGGGCGCCCCGCGGCGCCGCGCACATCTTACTGGGGGGCCGCCCCGCCGGCGCCCGCCCAGCCCGGCTGCCGCCCACGGGCCCCCCGCGAGAGAGGCTCCTGGGCTCCGCTCGGGCTCCTTTCGGACTCGGCTGCGGCTTGCGTCGGCTCGGCTTGCGCGCGGGCTCCCACCTGCCCCGGCTGCCGGGCGCTGGCGGGCGGGCTGCACGCGTCTCCGGCCGCTCCTCCTCCAGCCGCCGCGGATGCTATCGCCCGGGCTCGCACAAAGCCCCGGAGTGGAGTTGCACGCGCGCACAATCTCCCTCCCAGCCCCCTCCCTCGCGCCCTGCCTCCCGCCTCCCGCGCCGCCCGCCGCCCGCGCTCCCTCCGCACACTCCCCCGCGCACACACACTTCACACTCACACCCGCCGAGGCGTACACCCGCGAGCTCACACCTGGGCGGGGAAGGGGACCCGGGACCCGGTTTGGGGAGGAGGCCGGAGAACGAGGACTCTCCTCGCTTCCCAGACGTCCGCATCCGCCCTGCCGCCCCCAGTCCCTTCGACTGCGAGGGCACGGAGCCTGGGAGCCGGGCGTGGAGCACGAGAGCTGGCACCGCGAGCTGGGAGACGGCGGCAGCCTAGCGGCCGGACCAGCTGGAAGAGACGCGCCCGCAGGGAGCGGAGGAACCTGGAGCCTGCCGTCTGCGGAGTCTCGCCTTCCAGCTCTCACGCAGCTGTCGCTGGCTGGACGGCGGCGGCCGCAGACTGACCCAGGAACCGGTTTCCCTCCCTAACCCCATCCCTCGTGGAAGCAGAGTTAGAGTTGGGGCTGGGACTCAGGGGAGACGGAATTCAAAGCGGATTGTCCACGCTGGGCTAGGGGAGCTGCAGGAGCTGGTAGGGGTTGGAGAGCCCAGGCCAGACCCTCTGCTGTGGAAAGCAGGACTGGACCATGCACCACAACTACAGGGGCTTGGCAGGAAGATGGCTAAATCCTTAGATGCAGAGGGGCGGCTGAGATGCACGCTGGTACTTGCCGTTCCTCGTCTTCAACTGGCCCCCTCCCCCATTTCTCCTGAGAAAGAATAAAGAGAAACTGTAATTTTCCGTGGGGTGCAGCAGGACCCATGGGGGTGCAAAATAGAAAGGGTTAAAAAAAAAACAACTTGTTTATCAGCAATAATAAATTTTTTTTTCAAGTGGCGCTGGGTGTCCAGGGAAGGGAAGGGCTGTGGAGCGAGTCTGGAACAGGAGGCAGCGAAATACGCAGTTAGACGAGTTTAATGACCTTTTTGACAGAGACAAAGTGGTGTCTATACGGTAGATAAATAAACGGATCTGTCACCTGGCAGCGGCTAGGCTGTGTGTGAATTTATTTTTCTCATTTAAATAATTTGATCTATTCCATCATTCCAATCTCTCCCATTTGCCAGCTGTCTGGTAAAAGCCTGGCCCCAAACATCTGAAAGGCAAATCTTGAATTTTCTTACAAATAGACCATGAGTCGGCCTCTATGTGGCCTGTTCATTTCCCGGTCTTTTCTTTCCCTCCCTGTCCAGGCATAGGAGACTATGGCATTGTGTGGGGATGTGAATATTGCAGCACAGCCAATCCTGCCGATTGCGGAGGGACTCCCTCCCACCTGGAATGGGGGCGACTGTGGCTGTGGAAGGAGCAAGAGGGGAGATTCCCAAGGATCTCCTCTCAAAAAGGGAAA
>NW_006780610.1:4416980-4421238 GCF_000442215.2 Lipotes vexillifer | reverse complement strand
GGAAAGAGGTGTGCTGCTCTTGAGGGCACCCCCAAAGATCCGCCAGCAAATGGAGGTTACCATTTTTTTTGACAGACTTTGGGCCTTCCTCATCCTCAAGCAGGAGTGGTTGGTTTCCCAAGCAGCCACTGAAAAATGTTGCCCAGGGGACCAGAGAGAAGGACATGCAGACCAGAGCCAGAGAAGCAGCAGCTGCCACCTCTTGATAGAGTAACGGGCCCCAGTGGGCACCGGCAAGGAGGAAGTGCAGGAGGAGGGAGCAGAAGCGCCCACCCCCCAGGATAAAGCTGAAGGAGCCTCTTCTTTCAAGAGTAGACGCTCCATCCCCATCACTTATCAGCTTCCACAGCTGGTTTAGTTGCTCCAAGGAACCAAAAAGTCCAGGCTGTTCACTAAGGAAGAAAATTCCAGTGCCCTGATAGGGAAATGGAAAGGGAATTGGCAGGATCTGAACTCAAGGCAAAGGATGCAAGGCTAAAAAGGCATCACCAGCAATGCCCAAGGATGGTTAGGGGCTGGGTAAGGGGGAGAGAGCCTGGATGCTAGGTCTGTATTGGTTATCCTGCAGGCAGCCTCTTGCCATGAGAGGGGCAGGGTGGCGGGGAAACTGAAAAGCAGAGGGGTAGAGGTGTGACTCCAGGCAATGGGCAGATCTGCACCCCAGACCAGAACCTGGGAAAGGCCAGTGGGAGAGAGGGATGAAGGGAGGGGGCCAAGAAGAGGAGGGGCAGCAGCCTCCAAAGATGCCAAGAAAGACAGTGGCGCCGGAGAAGTGAATGGAAGAAGGCAGAGGGGTAATCTGAGGATCCCAGGGCGTGAGAGTGTGGCCCTGTCACCCGCAGCCGCCTCAGCACCCCCTGGGAAACAGCATCGGTGGGCCCTTGCTCCTGCTGTATCCCACGGCGGGTGGGAGTTAGCCAGCGCTGAGGAGGGAGGCTTTCCTCTGCTGCCACGTTGGCTGCGTTGGGAAAAGCCTCCAGCTGCAGAGGCAGTGGGGCTCGGTCTGCAGGCCTGGCCGCCCAGCTGGAACCGTGGGGTCAAAGGGAAGCCGGCTTCCCCCAGCCGAGGACAGGGCCTTATTCTGGACCTGGCTGCAAGTCATTCTGTAACACAGGGGTCTCCCCAAGCTGACAGCAGCCTGCTCCCTCCCAGTCAGGGGAGGGTGGGAGGCATTACGACAAAAACATTAGCACTGATAATAATGACCACTAGTACTTATTACATGTTTTCTGTGTTCCAGATGATGTACCACTCAGCACACCTTATATGCATCCCTTCATCTAACCATCTCACAGCCCTCTGTGATAGGATCTGGGTGATTTTTGCATTTTACAGTTGAAGACTCCGAGCCTTAGAGAGGTTGAGAGGTCCAAAGTCACACAGCTAGTGGGTGAGGCTTCCCCTCCCCCCCCTCCCCCCTCCCTCTCCCTGGAAAGAGGTGTGCTGCTCTTGAGGGCACCCCCAAAGATCCGCCAGCAAATGGAGGTTACCATTTTTTTTGACAGACTTTGGGCCTTCCTCATCCTCAAGCAGGAGTGGTTGGTTTCCCAAGCAGCCACTGAAAAATGTTGCCCAGGGGACCAGAGAGAAGGACATGCAGACCAGAGCCAGAGAAGCAGCAGCTGCCACCTCTTGATAGAGTAACGGGCCCCAGTGGGCACCGGCAAGGAGGAAGTGCAGGAGGAGGGAGCAGAAGCGCCCACCCCCCAGGATAAAGCTGAAGGAGCCTCTTCTTTCAAGAGTAGACGCTCCATCCCCATCACTTATCAGCTTCCACAGCTGGTTTAGTTGCTCCAAGGAACCAAAAAGTCCAGGCTGTTCACTAAGGAAGAAAATTCCAGTGCCCTGATAGGGAAATGGAAAGGGAATTGGCAGGATCTGAACTCAAGGCAAAGGATGCAAGGCTAAAAAGGCATCACCAGCAATGCCCAAGGATGGTTAGGGGCTGGGTAAGGGGGAGAGAGCCTGGATGCTAGGTCTGTATTGGTTATCCTGCAGGCAGCCTCTTGCCATGAGAGGGGCAGGGTGGCGGGGAAACTGAAAAGCAGAGGGGTAGAGGTGTGACTCCAGGCAATGGGCAGATCTGCACCCCAGACCAGAACCTGGGAAAGGCCAGTGGGAGAGAGGGATGAAGGGAGGGGGCCAAGAAGAGGAGGGGCAGCAGCCTCCAAAGATGCCAAGAAAGACAGTGGCGCCGGAGAAGTGAATGGAAGAAGGCAGAGGGGTAATCTGAGGATCCCAGGGCGTGAGAGTGTGGCCCTGTCACCCGCAGCCGCCTCAGCACCCCCTGGGAAACAGCATCGGTGGGCCCTTGCTCCTGCTGTATCCCACGGCGGGTGGGAGTTAGCCAGCGCTGAGGAGGGAGGCTTTCCTCTGCTGCCACGTTGGCTGCGTTGGGAAAAGCCTCCAGCTGCAGAGGCAGTGGGGCTCGGTCTGCAGGCCTGGCCGCCCAGCTGGAACCGTGGGGTCAAAGGGAAGCCGGCTTCCCCCAGCCGAGGACAGGGCCTTATTCTGGACCTGGCTGCAAGTCATTCTGTAACACAGGGGTCTCCCCAAGCTGACAGCAGCCTGCTCCCTCCCAGTCAGGGGAGGGTGGGAGGCATTACGACAAAAACATTAGCACTGATAATAATGACCACTAGTACTTATTACATGTTTTCTGTGTTCCAGATGATGTACCACTCAGCACACCTTATATGCATCCCTTCATCTAACCATCTCACAGCCCTCTGTGATAGGATCTGGGTGATTTTTGCATTTTACAGTTGAAGACTCCGAGCCTTAGAGAGGTTGAGAGGTCCAAAGTCACACAGCTAGTGGGTGAGGCTTCCCCTCCCCCCCCTCCCCCCTCCCTCTCCCTCCCTCCCTCCCTTCTTCCTTTCCTCCTTCCTCCTCACTCCTTCCCTCCTCCCTCTAATTATATCACTGCCAGGCTCTGTGAGTGGGGAGCTACGGTCCTGGGCCTATCTTTCCCCCCTCCCTCTCCCTCCCTCCCTCCCTTCCTTCCTTCCTCCTTCCTCCTCACTCCTTCCCTCCTCCCTCTAATTATATCACTGCCAGGCTCTGTGAGTGGGGAGCTACGGTCCTGGTGTGGGCCTATCTGCATCCTGAGCTTGCAGGCCTGACCCTTGTCCTATCTCACCTGGGCTAAGCAGGGGACAGGCTCTAGCAGAAGATCCTCATCACCTCTGCTGGAGACCCACTGGAGCGTCTGGCTACTTGTAGAAACGCTAAGGGTGGAATAGGATTTGTGTCCTTTACTAGAACAAACTGGGGAACTCCGCTGTTCCCAGCTCGTGAGGAGGAACCCACAGACCTCTCTCCCCACCGTCGTGCACCTCTCCGGGCTGCCTTGCCACCAGCAGGCCCCAGGGCTGGCACGATCTCAAGCTGCATCTCCGGGGATTGGGAGCCGCCAATCCCGGCTTCTCGAGTTGTTGGTAAACAAGTCTACCCACCAGCCAGGGCTCCTCTCCTCACTCCCCCTCGAGGCAGTCAGAGCCGGATTTATGAGGCCTCCCAACCTCATTCAGACTAATGAAGCTTTTCATTCCAAAATAAAAGGGGCCACTGTCTGCAAGGACAAGTTCTCCTGCATTTCATTAACATCCCCCCAAAACGGCTGAGCTGGCCCAAGTCGCTGCCAGCAAGATTCATGTCTCCCACCGGCTCACAGGTGGGGATGGGAGAGAGGAAGGAACCCTAGGCTGCTGGTCCCCTCCCAGCCCCTCCCGAAGCTCCTCCCCTGCTTCTGCCCGGTGGGAGGGGGCCCCCAGTGATGGCCAAGCCGGCTCATTTGGAAGAGTCCCCTGTGTGTGTGTTTTGTTTAGACGGATCCACTCCATCTCTCAATCCCCTCACAATCACGGTGAGTAATGAGGCCCAGGGCTCGAGTTACCGAGATTCATGATCTCCACTTCCCCAGGAAACCACCGAACACAGGCATATGGTTGCTGAGTGCAGATTCCTAGGACTTGAGTGCCCTCTGCTGAAGCCTGCCTACCTTCATCTCCCTTCAGACTGCCCGGCGGGCAGGCTGCTGGCGGGGTCTGGTCGCTGAAGCCGGGGCTCTCGCCACTCCCCTAAGTGGCAGCTACGCAGCAGCCCGGTACCAGTGCGCCCTCAGAGGGCCCTGGTGAGAATGGGGGGACAAACCACCTCACCCCCATCTCACCCTGGAGGGCAGCCGGGACAAGAAGCTGCCAGCTCTTTGCCTAATCTTTGTCACCTGCCTGAGCAGGAGGTCGGGGGGGGGGGG
>NW_006780610.1:4412407-4416882 GCF_000442215.2 Lipotes vexillifer | reverse complement strand
GGGGGGGGGGGGGGCGGCGGGAGAGGCCTTCCTCATACCCACTCTTTGCTTAACAGCATCCTCTCCTCAGCAAAGTTCATCCATGCCAACCACAAGAGCTAAGCCTTGGCCCTTCTCAGGACACTGGGACCTGCCTCTTCACCCAGCGATGGGAGCCCCTTCACCATCCTGGGGCCCGTGTCCCTCCTCCCTGTCCCAAGAAGGAAGAGGCACAGCAGCGGCCCGCTGCCACCTGAGCAAGCCCTGTGAGGGTTGCATCACCTTAAATTTTTGTCAACAGTCAAGCAAGTTCATTCCCACTGAAGTCAATTACTGTGTTTATTGTCAGCTTAACCCGCTGCTGCGAGTTATTTCTCAGCAGTGAGGGGGACAGGTAGACAAGCCACCAGAGATCTGTTATTTTCCTGACATCTGCATTTCAGTAGTTTGGGTGCAGTTCTGGTGGAGAAGTAAATGCTAAGGCAATCCTGTTTGTATCTCTACATAATGGAACAGTCTCCAGTGGTTCGGAAGCTGAGGGGGTTCTGCTGCTGCAGGGGAGGGGAGGAGGGGAGAACTGCCCGTGAAACCACCACTTTCCCGGGTCCGTGGGCCCCAGTACCAAGGGTGGGAGTGAGAGTCACTTGCTCCCTCATTGGAGTCATTCAGTCATTTCCTGATTAATTTATTCATGGGATCCCTCGGTCATTCACTAGACATACCTGCAGCCACACTAATTCATTCATTTGTTCATAGGGTCATGCACTCAGTCATTCACTCTTTATTGACTCATTTACTCAGTCCCTTACCCATTCATCCTCTCATCCATTCTTTCAGTCATTCCTAATTCATTCAGCCACCTAATTCCTTTCACTCATTCATCCATCTATTCAATCTTTTGTTTAATTATTTGCTCACCTATTCCCTCACTCATTTCCTCATTCATCCCTCACTCATTCACTGACTCACACCCACTCATTCATTCATTCATTTACTTAGTCATCTACCCTTCCATCCGTCACTCAGTTGGTCACTCACCCAGTCATGTACTCAGCCCTTTGCTCAATCACCCACTCACTCAAAGACTCACACGTTCATCCACTCACTCACTCACTCACTCACTCATTAACTCTGCCATTCATGCGCTGCCTCCCCCACAAGACTGGACAGACACTGCCTGCTTCTCTTTTCCTCAGCCTTCAGCCTGAGAATCAGATACCATCCAACCTCATGGCACAGCCCAGGGCACCCCAGCACTGCCCTGAGCTCCCCAGTCAGCCACCCAGGCTCATGGCCCCTTCAGAGCACCCAGCTCTCATATCATCCGCTTTATCATGAAATTCAGCAACCTTCAGGATTCAGCTGACCTTCCTGACCCTGGAGTTGGTCTGGGCATTTGACTTGCTAGCAAAGACCAAGGCCCAGAAAGCCCCAGAGCCAGGGTCTAATGATGGATGTCATATTAGAGGTGCCCCATGATGCTACCACACCGAGCCAGAAGCCACACTGGCTTCCAGTCACATGATCTCTTTGTCCCTGGAACAACCAGAAGATGAAGAAATGGGCTTAGAGGAACCAAATAACTTGCCCACAGAGAACTTGCTGGGGTTGGGGGTGGGGCAGAAGCAGGGATGTACTTGGCTCAGAGTGATGGGGTGGGGAGGTAGATGAGCAATTGAATGATGGGAGACTAAGTGAATGCATGAATGAATAAGTGAGAGAAAGCAGATGAATGAACAAGTGAATGAATGAATGAATGACCCGTGACCAACAAATAAGCGGCAAAACTGAGCTGCTGACTCAAGTTTCTGACTCCAAGTCCAGTGCTCTCTCAGCTGCTTGACACCCTGCTCCCACACCCTGACCTTATAGGGTGTAGTAAGAGGCAGGGGTTAGAGGGGGAGGTGGGACAAAAGTAGAGCATAAGTCCGGCAACGGTAGATTTTTCTGGAAAGTACCCCTTTGGAGGCTGTGGTGAGCAGTTCTGTCTGCACCTGTCCCCCCGCGGGCAGGAAGCTGCCATCATCCCTCCTCAGAGAGCGAGAGACAGAGTGAAATGCGAAAATCCAATCACTGAGCGGTAAGAAAATAAACAAGTGAACTTCTCCAAGCTTGCCAGACTTCCCTGCCCAAGGCCAGCTTAATTAAAGTTGATGTAGAATTTTTTTTTTTTTACGTTTCCGTGACCTGATGTAGAATTTTAAAGTGGGAAAATAATTAGGGCAAGTGGTGGAAAAGAGAAAGGAAAGAAAACACTGTTTTGTTTTGTGTTTTGCTCACTCTTAATTATGCCACAGACTGTCTCTCCCGTGGATACCATCCCAAGTCCGCCCTCCGCCAAGATTCCAGCAGGTGGTACGCTGTGTGAGCGGCGCGGGCACACCTGTGCCTCTCTGGCACGCAGGTATGGCGCTTCTCTGCCTGCAAGACAGGCGAGGCGACAGGCAGCCAGGCTGGGAGTGGAGAGGACCACGTGCCCTCTACACTCAGGTGGAGGACCTGGGGGGGAGATGGGGACAGCAGGCTGTTGGGAAGAGATGCTGCCCCCCTGCCCCAGGGCCAGAGGGGCATGGGCATTGGGTCCCTGACTCACTGTGATGTCAGACCTGGGCTCTGATTGGGGCAGTCTCAGCCCCCACCTCATGACACAGTGGATCCCCGGTGATACAGCCCCTATCCTGCCTGGATCTAGGAAGAGATTTTCCTCCAGCAACTGTCAAATGTGGAAGGAACTACTGGTGTTTGTGCCCAGAATGGGGCTGGGGCCAAAATTCCAGCTGCAGCAGGGGCTGGAAATCCAGCTCATCCCACACCCAATCGCTCAAATGTGCTTTGCTTTCTGGCTTCTCTTCCTTCTGGTGCCTTGTCCACAAGCAGTGAGGGCCCCGAGAGGGTGAGCACCAGGCTCAGGGAGCTGGTCAGAGGCAGCCTGAAACGAGGAAAGCTACGGATTCCTCCGGGGGAAGGAGAAGGGGCAGATTCCTCAAGATTTCACTGAACAGGGCTGGGCAGGTGTGCATGAGAGCACACCTGTCCCTGGTGCTTTACACACACACACTCCAGTACAGGAAGATGCCTATGCTACTACACACACACACACACACACACACGGCTACGAGCATCCACGTAGGACTAATTAAAGTGGGAACTCTGGAACCAGGCAGCTGGCTTCACATCTACCCTGTCTCTTACCTAATTTTCTGTGCCTCTGTTTCCTATCTGTTACATGGGGATAATAATAGTATCTGCCCTGCAGGGTTGTTGTGAGGATTAAATGAGTTAATACATGTAATGTGCTTAAAATTGTGCCCAGCACATGGTCAGGGCTTGTTGTACTTAGTGATTAGCTCTCTCTGCTTCATGGACGTGGTGTGCCCCTGAATCAACCCTGGGGAAAAAAATCTCTTTCCTGCAAGCCTGCATTACACGTGCATACTCCTCACTCCAGGCCCTCCAGGGTTCACTGGATGTGTGTGAATGCAGTGGGCAGGAGCTCAGAGGAATGATGCATGTCAAGCCATCCCTCCACTCCCCTCCCGCACACACCCACATGATGAGGACTGCACCCCCAGAAGCTGTGGAGTTGCTGAGTGTGTGTGTGTTGCAGGGGGGTCTCTTTGTTCATGCAGTGGGCAGGCTGGCTGCCAGGGGGGTAGGGAAGCCTAGGGCTTGAACCCCAAATCTGCTATCAGGTTTGGAAAATTCTCCAGGCTTCCTCCTCCCCATTGAGCCCCCACCCCTACCCACTTGGGCTTCCTCCTGGTCCTGTCCTTGGTGATGTGCCTGACCCCTCTCTGCATCTCAGTCCAGGATCTTCTCATCCCCAAGGGCACTTCCCAGCCTCTAGCCTGAGACTTAATTCAGGAGATTCCATTTAGAAAGAGAACACGCCCTTCCCACCCCATCCAGAGCAGGAAGACTTCAGAAACCTCAGGGAGGTCCCGAGGCTCAGAGGCCTAGTTTCCTCGCTGTGAATGTTCTTGTGTCTCCCAGAGGACAGAGGGAAGGCAGCTGCAGATGGCAGCAGGGAAAGGAGGCTTGGGTGGGAGCCCTGGACTGGGGATGGAGGAGACCAGGCTGCAGGAGCCAGACCCAGCTCTGTGTTATCTCTGAGGCAGCAGGAAGACGGAGCGTTGGGGAAGCAGGTTCTGCCAATCAGTTAATCCCAGGCTCCCCTCTTCCACCTGGGTTGCGTTGGGTTGAATAAACAGGACAGGTGCCAGTGGCCACAGCCTCATTTCTCTGATTTGGCTTCATTTCATTCTATTGACTCAGCTGGCTGAGTCCCTTTGCTTTCAAGCATGTGTGTACGTCCCTTCCAAGCACCAGGATGTCAGAGACACTTGGAGAAGCCCAAAGCTCTGAGTGGCTTGAGGACAGATGAGAACCAAGGGATGGGGACAGAGAACAAAATTCTGATTCCTGTTCTTCAGGGATACAGGGGACTCTGACATGGCCCTCTGGCTCTCCCTGCCAAGTGCAGGAGGTTCCCTACA
>NW_006780610.1:4404007-4412397 GCF_000442215.2 Lipotes vexillifer | reverse complement strand
TCCCTACACATCAGGTCAGGGGACTGGGGCCTTGGATGGTGGCCTTAGTGCCTGGGGAAGAGAGGAGCATGACAGAAGCTAGGATGGGGCCCTGGGTGGCTGTTTGCACAACTCTCCTGGGTACCCCTGAGAGAGCAAATGTGTGGCATGTGCCCCCGGGAGTCAGGAGCCCTTAGCTAGAAGATTATCATCTTCCTGATTCTTGCTCGTGTGACCAGAGACCAGGAAAGAAGGGCAGGGGTATGGACAAGAATTCCACAGCCCATGGTGGGGAGTTGAGGGCCGGGCCTGCGTCTGCACACATACCATTGAGCAAAAAATAGAAACGGTTTTCCAGATAATTCAAGGGAAAACACTTTACACCAATCACACTTCAAGCTAGCTGCAAATATCTGCACAGCTGTTTCCCTCATCCATTTGTTTGTTCTTTTGCAACAATCGTTACTGGAGACCCACTGTCATGGGGAGACAAGAAGGGCTGAGGTGATATGGGAGGGCCGCAGGGTCACAGGTGGAGTCCGTGGGGATAAACGGTGGAGGTCAAGGGGCACAGGTAGTGACGAGGATATGCAGGTAGGGAGCGTGAGGTGACAGAAAAGAACAAAAGGAATACGTGGAGAATTTGAGGGGACATGTGAGAACTTGAGAATCCACAGCGGGGACAAAGGGACAAACTAGGGTTGACCAAAGAAGGAGCTCTTGGGACCCAGACTAGAAAGACAGGTGGAGCTGTGGTGACCCAGGGAAGAGCAGAGGGGACAAAGCTGGGGGCTTGAGAGGAGGACCTTCCCCTCTAAGCAGCTCCCAGCCTTGAAGATGAGAAGAAACACAGGTGAAGGCTGTCAGGAGAAGAGGTGGGACGGAGGAGGGGGGAGGGGGAGGAGGTGGAGAAATATCTTAGCAAGAGTAGCTTCTGGGCCACTAGGAGTGGAAGGCCAAGCTTAGCCTCTGCTCCTGAGAAGATGTTTGGTATCTGGGGTCCCACCTAGGTTCTGAAGCGCCATCCACACCCCACACAGAAAGGAAGCCCGGGGCGGTGCATGCACAGGGCACCCACTGTGTGCTATGTGACCAGGTAGTCTGTGCCCCCCTGTCTACATGCCTTTGAGGAGCTCTCAGGACTCCTGGAGAGCCAGGCCTGGAAGCAGTGCACTCCACAGATGGGGCCAAGCGCTATAATAGCAGGCGGGTGGAGCCGGCGCTGTGGGAGCCCCAAGGAGGGAGAGCCCTCAGCGAAATCCAATGGCTTCCTTGATAAAGATGAGAGAGCAGTTTAAGCCCAGCGAAGCAGCCTCAAATCCAGGTGAGCACTGCACAAGCTGCTGCAGGATTTATCCACATCGCTGTCCTTTCCGCTCACCTCATCCACCAGCCCTGTGGAGTCAGGCTCTGAGTTCCCCGCCCCAGCCTGTCCCGACCTCCGAGGCTGAGCTGTCTTACAGAATCACCTGGCGGATTTTTTTTAATGGCTTTACTGAGGTTCATTTACATACCATAAAGTTCATCTGTTTCAAGTGTACAACTTGATGATTTGTAGTAAATTCACCGAATTGTACAACCATCGCCATGATTCAGTTTTAGAATATTTTCATCCTCCCAAAAATATTCCTCCCGATCTGGGGAACTTTGACTCAGTGATTCTGGGGCAGATCTGTGAATATGTATTTGAACAAGTTCCTGGGGCATTCTGGGACTGTGGTGGTGTTTGGGGACCTACCAAGTCTAAACCATTGTTGGAGGGATCTTTCCAAAGTGCAACACACGGAAAGGTTGCTGCACTTGTACTCAAACCCTCCCCATGGCTCAGGGAGAAGTGTGTCAGGTGGAGTGGTGATAAGAAGTCAGTAGTAATCAGACACATTTATTGGTTCTTGCTATGTGCCAGGCACCACTCTGGGCACTTTACAGGTTTTCACTCTTTTCATCCACACAACTACCCTATAAGGTAGGTACCATTATTCATTCTGCTCTGCCATTGAGGAAACTGAGTGAGACACAGCTAGGAAGTGGTGGAGCCAGGTTTTGAATGCAGGCCACCTTCTCCAGTTCTCTTAACCGCTAGACCACATCACACTTCATGTGCTGTGCGCTCTTTCCTCCCTTCTATTGCCTCCATGGCTCCCTTCCCCTCCCCCACTTGCCTCACCCCTCTCCTCTTCAGCCCACACAGGCCATCTCCTCTTTCATGCCTTCGAGTCTTTGCACAAGCTTTCCTAATACCTAGATTTTCCTGTGCCCTTTTCTCTATTGGGAATTCCTAGCTAGGCTTCAAAACCCAACTTCCATGTCAGCTCCTTTGTGAGCCTTTCTAGAACTCCCCCAGACAGAGTTAACTGTTCCCATCCCTGTGTTTTTCCTGCACTTTGCACACATCTCCATTAAGGAGTAGTTCTTTTCATGCTGCATTTCATGCTGTGTCCCAATCTGTCTCCCCAACTTGACTATGAACTTCTCTAGACTGGGGGTGGGGTGCGTGGTAACTGCTTTATCTCCATCCCCCGCCTACAGTGCCTGGTGTATATAATAGGCTCGTTGATCAGCAATTGTTCAGCCAGGATGGGGAGGGTGGGAGGCTGGGGTACTGCCCTCCCATCTCATTTTAGCCCCCAGCCCCAAAGGGTCCTCTCCCAGGGTATCGGGCCCTCCTCTCACTGGGTCACAGCTGCCACTTTTAAAACTGCAAAGGACAACATGTCTCAAACTGCAAGCGATGTTGTTTATTCTCCTCTACATCCTGGACACTACCAAATGGCCCGTTACATAAACACTCAGTAAACACTTGTAGGAATGAGCCAGTGCGTGAGTGAGTGAGGCCCCATCCTCTGGGTTCCCTGACAAGGACTCTGTCTGGCTCACGTCCTCTTTCCACTTAAAGACGCCTGGATCTTTCCTAAATCCACTTATGCAAGAGGTTAATTCAAGTGCTTTCCAGCTTAGCAAGCAATAAACAACTTGGTGTTGCCGCGAGTTGTTCTGAGTGTCATATTTATGGATCTGAAGTGGGGCGGGGGCGGGGATCGTTATTAAGTTACTGGGAATGTTACGTGCCCTTCCTTAATTACTTTCTTCCCTTTGATTAGATGTTGGGGGGAGGGCTGTCCCAGGGAGGGGGACCGGAAGTCACTGCAGAGAAGAAAGGTGTTGGTGGCATCCTGCCATCTGATAGGACGGCAGGCATCGGCTGGAGTCAGGTGGAGGAGGAGGGGGCCATTCCCTCTCTAGAGGCCCCTGTGAGAGGGGAATTCTGAGAGCTTTGTCACTCCCTGCCGTCTCCGTGGTCCTTCTCTCCAGGAGCCCTATTTTCCCACCCTATGCTTTCCCTCCCAGTTTCTCTCTTTCCATGTGCTGGGAGCTGATCCAGCCTCCGCCTGCTGCACGTGCCTCTCTCCTTCCTGAATGCTCTCAAAGGTCACAGGGTAAGCTACTGTCTGGGACACACAGCCCCTTTTGCAGTGGTGTAGCCTGGGGACCCTGGACACCTGTTCCCTTGGCCTGGCAGGCCAGAAGCTTGAGGACAGTGCCTTCTCCCCAGCAGAGGTCCATCTCTATGCCCCCATCCTCTCTGGAGCATCCCTAAATCCCTTGCCTGGAGACATCCAAACCAAGTAATAACGTGTGCAGGCAGAGTGCTTGATTGACCCATTGATCTGCAATGGCCCTCACTGACTCCATTGACCCCACTGATCAGCAGTGGTCTAGCCTGGTGACTCTGGGAGGCACTAACTACGATCCTTGGTGAGTGGCCGGCCCGTCTTGCACAGTGAGAAAGCAGTAGCAGCAAGCGTTTGATGTCCTCGAATCTTTCCCTGGCACCACTGCAATCTGAGTTGCAGCAGAGTTTCTGCAAACTGAGAGCGTGAGCTGCTGCTTCCCAGGATGAACCAGAAGCCACGGGGGCAGCCAACACAGCTGCTCTGGCAGCATCAGGCATCTGACAGTGGGGAGGGTTCCTGCAGGACCCAGTTGATGGGTGCCCAGCGGGGCCCAGCATCCCTCACACAGGCTGGCTGCTGGTGCCAAGTCTCTTCCTCCTCTCCTCAGTGCCTGTGGGGAGACGCGCTCGAAACCCAGCCCATCTGCTGCATTTTCCCGAGACTCCCGAGATGATCCAATTCCACACACCAGATGGGAAATAGCATGTACATTTTGGATGGTGATTAGTGTTTTTGTTTTTTTCCCCAAACGCTAGCATTAATGGAGCTCCTTCCTGAAAGTACATTGGAGAGACTTCAGTTTGATGGAGTCTCGTTGACCTCCACTTCCCTGCCCCCGACAAAAGCAAGCGTGAATTTCCGAGGGTCTGGGTGCAGGGGCCTCCCCAGACCTCAGCCCATCTGCCACGGCCAGGGCCTCACGCTTTGCAGAAAAAAAGCTGCACAGAGGACAGGTCTGCCAGGCTCTGCGGAGCCTGGTGATTTCCAGGGCAAATAATTCCAGGTGAGGGGTCCCTCAGCGATGGAGGGACCGGGCCAGCCAGACATTCTTGTAAACATTATTACACACCCATGAACTCTGACTAAGCAAGGGAGTTAGGATTTGACCACTGAATCTGGACTTTTCTCAAGTATTCTGCCTTGAGAGGAAGCTCATATATGATGCCAAATTCTTAAGGGCTAGAACTTGGGTCTTTCTATGCGTTTGCGCCCACACATGGTATGTGGCTGGATCGACAGATGCTTGCTTGCTGAATGAGTGAATGAATGAGAAGAATAAAAGTATTTCAGTGTATGCAGTTATATGCAACACTCATTTTCCTTCGTATTTGCAAATTTGCGCACACAAACACATACACACTTCTCCCCCCAAACCGAGGAACTTTAAGAAAATACATATTTTATATAATACTATACATATCTATACAGTACATAGAAAACATATATATATAACATATATATTACATAAAAGACACTTTGCAGTACTTTCACATGTTGTTTTGCTCCGTTTTCATCATACCTCTATGAAAACCATGTTGTGGCTCAGAGAGGTCGAGTAGCATGGCCAGGGGCCCACAGGTAGCAAGCCTCAGAGGAAAGAGTTGGGTTAAGGCATAGTTGGCTTCCAAGACGTGGGAGCAACCTAAGTGTCCATTGACAGAGGAATGGATAAAGAAGATGTGGTTCATGTATACAATGGAATACTACTCAGCCATAAAAAAAGAATGAAATAATGCCATTTGCGGCAACAGGAAGGACCTAGAGATTATCGTACTAAGCAAGTCAGACAGAGAAAGGCAAATATCGTATGATATCACATATCATATTATATGTGGAATCTAAGATAAATGATACAAACAGAAACAGACTCACAGTCATAGAAAACCAACCTGTGGTTACCAAAGGGGAAGGGGAAGAGGGTTAAATTAGAGTCTGGGATTAACAGATACACACTCTACTATATATCAAATAGATAAACAACAAGGACCTTCTGTATAGCACTGTATACTGTATAATATCTTCTAGTAACCTATAATGGAAAAGAATCTGAAAATTTTTATATATATGTATATAACTGGATCACTTTGCTATACACCTGAAACTAACACTGTAAATCAGCATTTACTAACATTGTAAATCAACTACACTTCAATTACAAAAAAAGAAAGAAAAGATACAGTTGGCTCCAAAGGCCACAGGAACCCAGTCACAGGTTTGGAATGGGAGGTGATATGATCTGGCTCATGCTTTTAAAAAGAACTCCACTCCTCCGAATTGGGTGTATTAGGGCCAGAGAGCCTGGATGCGGGGAGACCAGGTGAAGACTGGTGAGTGGAACAGGTGTATGGTGTTGAGGGCTTGGCCTAGGATGGCAGTGGTGAAACAGAGGAGGTCATGTTTCACAGGAAGGAGCCGCCGGCCTCTGTAGTGTGAGATGGGAGAGTTGAAGGAGGCTGGGAGGGCAGCGGTGCCCATCTCAGGCATAGTTAGGGCTGGAGGGCAACCTGGTTTTGGGAAAAGGGTGATAAGGGATAGTTTGGGACCATTGGGTTCGAGATGTACACAGATTATCCATTGGAAATGAGGCTTTACGGCTTGGAAAAGAGGTCAGAGGTTGGAGATATAGATTTGAGAGTTTCATCCTCACGAGGGAAGAAAAGAAGCTATGAACAAGAGTGAGATCTCTACAGTGTGTAGACTCAAGAGAGGAGAAGGCTGAGAGCAGTGCCTAGGAGGCCCTGCTACCCAGGAGGGGAAAGGAGTTGGGAGGAGGGTGGGCTGAGAATGCACACACACATGCAAACATGTGCGTTGTACACGCACATCAACATGCTGACGTATGCAAATACATACGTATGTATATATTCAAATACATACACACACACACACACACACACACATGCACACACATCTTGAGAAATGTGCACTGACTTATATAAGCAGATGTGACCAGAGGATGGTTGGGGCAGAATCTCTCACACAGTGTTGAGAAGAATCTTGCTGGTAAAGTGAGGGAAGGAGGCTCCTCTGTTCCTGGGGCCTGAGCGAAAAAGGTGAGAGTGAGGGAGCTTCAATCAAACAGTGACTCCCAGCAAGCTCATCTTTCTCCGGGGTCCGCACGCATCTCTCCTGCGGTCCCCCTACCTCCACCACCCCGGGTCTGGGACGAAGGGCCCAGACCAGCTACACCACAGGACTGCATCTCCTGGCACCTTGCTCTCTTGGAAGGCGCATGTCTCCGTGTACCTGTACCTGGGACACTTCAGTGTGGAGGTGCAGACCGGCAAGCTGGGCACCCCTCCAACCCCACCATACAGGTGCCTGTGGCTTTGCTCACACGCAGGATAGTGGAAGGAGAAGGCTGTTATTTGGAATGGAAATTCTGCGACCTCGGTCTGACCAGGTCAGCCTCGACCCGGCGGCTTCATCCATCCGTGTCCAGGCCTCCAAGACACACGAAAATCAGCCTCGCAGCTGCCCAGTCCCTCTTCTCCGAAGGCCCACTCGTGAGTTCTCGATGGTCTCTGACGCAGGTGCAAACAAAGTTAATGTCCTTTGCTCTAGGCCCCGGAAAACTGACCTGGGAGATAGTCAACAGACAAAGGCAGTTAGAGGCAGGAAGGGTGCGGTGGCTCCAGCGCTTTCCGAGTGGGCAAGGGCCCTGGGGCTGAAGCGGCGGATGCCTCAGACCCCATCCCTGGGTCTTTCCTCTGCCTTCAAGGCAATGAGTCAGCGAGGCCAAGACGAAAGTCCTCAGAAATGCGTCACCTTGAGTCCTTTTAGGCATTTGCCAAGTCTGGCCAGGGCGCTTCATCCTCAATGTATCAGTTCCACTCTCTTTCTCACAAGGAAAAGAACATTTCTCATTATCGGAGTGGGGTTTTCCTAGAAAGAATATTCAGAACGCTCTCAGCCATCTCAGACGTTCTGAATCTCTGGTCTAGAATTTAACATGGGCCAAGCGGCTTACAAATCTCATTGACTGTGTAAGTATGCACATAACCTGCCAGTCTCATAACAATCCTGTGTAAGAAGTAGAAGGGGTATGAGTTTCTATTCTGCAGATGAGGAAATGGAGGGTCCGAGAAGGTCACGAGGTTAGTAAGTAACAGAGGGACAGTACCTGCTCTGTGTTTTGGCTGAACTCTGGCAGATCTGGTTTGAATCCGAGCTTTGCCTCTTAGCTGTAGGATGTCAAGCAAGTTACTTGATCTCAGTTTCCTAATCTGTAGAATGGGATAATAATACCCACTTGAGCATTTGTTGTGAGAATTGGAGGATATAAGGTGCGCCCTGCCCATGGCACAGTGCCAGGAGGGTGGGAGCACGCAGCAAATCTTAGCTCTTAGCTGGGACTTGAATCCAGGTCTCTCGACTTCAGGTCTGTGCCTTTCCCTCTATGACGCTCTAGCATTCTGTGATGTAGCAGCTCCCAAGCAGACCCCCGAGGATCTTTAGCTGGGTTTGGACGTAGCGGTCCTGCCACCTTCACCCAGGCATAGGATCAGAACCCAGCCCACCGTGCCTGCATGTGTAGACATGGGTGCATGTGTGTGTGTGCCCAGCAGCCCAAGCTACTGTCGTCTGAGTCCTACACGTTCATTTCACTAATGGGAAATCACAGAGTGGCCGGGAATGGGAGCTGCAAAGCCCACGGTGCCTTGCCATTAGAGTTAACGGCAGGCTTATGAATACCAGATGAACGCGCCACTGCACAGACCAGCCACTCAGGCTAAAGTGGGCCTGCTTTTCATCAGGAGAGCAATCCCTACCCGGGAGGCTGGGAAAAGGCCCCTTTCCGCTCAACTCATCTCCACCCATCCCCTCCCCCTCGGGGTTCTCTTTGGGGTCGCTGATAGCCATCTGGGTCGTCTGGGAGACTGTTTGAACCCAGAATCCCGCAGGCACTTCATGTGGCTGACTTTCTGGCGCCGCGTGCCTGTTCTCCCTCCCCCT